>NW_026875689.1:0-182213 GCF_032173495.1 Musca vetustissima | reverse complement strand
TTCCCTCTAATGGAAATATTAGTCGTCGCGAACTGAATCCAACATCTTCGAGACATAGCAAAGAAAACCTTTGAGGGAACATTTGACATTCGACCGATCTTGATGCGTTCTTATGAACCTGACTCGTGATTATTGGGTTTTGGTTTCCATGTAATAGCCATAATCCCATCAATTATTTTCCTCTTCTGGACAACGTAGATTTTCAGTATTTTTAGCAAAAATATAAATAAAATAAAACAGAATGTAAAACTTGTAAAAATTCATAAATCTAGAAATTTATCAATGGCGCCCAACGTGAATAATGATACGAATTTGAGTATTGAATACATTTTTTTAATTTTTCTGTAGATATCATAAATGTGTGATATGAAGCGGCGCCCAATAAATTTTTTGATATAAGCGAACTTTTCGGCATTCAAAATATACAACATTTTCAAAGCAAAAATATTTGATAGATAGATTTAACGAGATAGATAGATTTATAGATAGACGGAAAGAGAGAGTCAAGACAATATCCAAATTGCTGCTATCTAAGAGATGGTATGTTTTCAGTAATTTTAGCACATAATATAAAAAAATAATGAATTTTAAATAAATATCGAAATTTATTAATGGCGCCCAACGTGAGTATTTTTACAAATTTGAGTATTATATATGGGGTTTTAAAAATTATTCAGTATATATCATTAATATACATGAACCATTTAAAAAATTTTAAAATTTTTGGGTCCTAAAGAGTCGAGGCTTAATTCCAGTTTCTGTTACCTAATTTTATTTTCCATTTTGCTTGGTACAGGTCTAAAGGACGCTTTACCTACCAGATATAGCCTGAAAGTCTCCCAAAGAGAAGTCAAAAATTCCACATAAAAAAACTATTAAACGTCAACCTTAATTCCGGCGCCCAATCAATGGTATGATCTAACTAAAATTTTAATTTTTTTTTTTTGCTCCCCACTGTGTCAAAGGCAAAACCCCAATTTTTGTTGTCTTATTTTATTCAGCATTTTGCCTGGGATTAGTCTTAAGCAACTGCTTCGGATGTTGTTGTTTTTTTTTTGCCTCATGATGCATCCCCTTTTGTTTTTGTTGTTGTTTCATTTATTTTGTTATGATGGTTCGGTGGATGCTGCTTGCTTATTTGCTTCTGCCACACACATACTCACACACACTCCCAGTTGCAACTTTATGGTGGGTGTCACCAAAAGTTCAACATTTGCCTCTTTAAGTAGGGAACGAGTGCAGTATTTGGGTGCCACGCTTGCCGATAACATCACAAACAAATAATACAATAAAGAGGAGAACAAAAACAAACAAAAAAGTAAATCAAAATACAAAAATGGGGAAAAAAGCTAAGAAATTTTAAAAGTGAAAAATGCAAACAAATTAACAAAGAAATTTAAATATATATAAAAAAAGAGACAAAAAAACTTTTTTTGTTTTTTGTGCAACATATTGTCCCCTATAAAGCGATGAGTGTGTGTGTTCTTTTTGAAATGAATTTGGAAACACTATGGTAGCCATTTCTTCTCCTCCTGCGCGCTATAATATTTTTGTTTATTTAAATTGTGTTCCTGAACGTGACTAAATTTATGTTATTTATTTAAACTATTTTTTCGTCGTTGTGTTGTTTTTATTTTCGCCGACACTAAGTGTTTTATAAACGTTTTTCTCATCATTTGCGAGACTAGTGCCGCATGGGTAGTAAAAAGGATTTATGTGAGACAATTTATTAAGTTTATCGGCAGTGGTAGCAGTAGCTGCTGGCTTGGTTAGAGAGTGGACGTTGTTTGAATATTGAATTGAATTTAAGTGTTGTTGCTGCTGATGATATTTTTGTGTGTGTGTCCAGATGTCGCTGAACAACAAACCATCAGCGTTGCTGATAGTTTTGGTGTAGGTGGCTTTTGTTTTTATTCTTTTCGTGTAATCTAAGGTAATTTATTGTTAAAAGTGTGTGTTTGTTTTATTTTAGAGTTTTTTTATTTCATTGAAAATGTTGTAAGTTCTTTGGCCATAAAACAAATGTTTGACCACCACCGGTGGATTTGTTGGTGGAGAAATTTATGGCGAAAAATATAATGCCAAATAAATATAATTTTTTTTTTTGTCATAATAATTTAAGAGAGAGATTTTCTGAAAACTATAAATATTTGATCCGCAGTGAAGCTTTATAAATAATCTGCACTAAAAATATTATTTTTATGGCTAGTAAAATCATTTATAATATTATTTAAAAATCGGACATGTTTTATGGCGCCCAACGTTTGCTTGGGTGTTGGAAAATATATATTTAACATACTATTAATAATTATGTGATGTTTTATGGCACCCAACGTTTGTTCGATGTTGGAAATTAATTATTTAAATATTATTAATAATTTAATGACTTGTTCTGTGGCGCCCAACGTTTGGGCGACATTGAAAATCAATTATTTAAATTTGTTATTTTATATTTTATGGCATCCATCATAGGTATTTTCGTGGAAAATAACAATCGGTCACCAATTAATTGCCTCTATTATTTTACATCTTGTAAATATATAATGCAAAAATAACATTTGATCTTTTATGGCGCCCAACGTGGTATGTAATGTTGAAATATATTTTTTCCATTACAAAAAATCTACATTTAGCAACATTTGTCACATTCCAGCGAAATTCGCTTTCAGTTTGTAGAAAAAAATTGCAATTCCCCTGCAATTTGTCTACCCCATTTTTTAAAACAAGTGAAACAGACCATCCCGCTCTATAGCAGCAATCCCGTTTGTTTATCATATGTCTGGCACAATAATCCTGTCTGGCAAAAAATTCAACATGTGTAGTTAACTAAGAATGCGCAAAAAACGAAGTTCGGCCCAAATGAAGAATTGTATATAAAAATAGTCCTAAAAATATTTGCAACAGACACAACAGCAAAAACAAAAAGAAAACATTTCATTTACTCCCCAGCCATCATAAAATAATATTCCAGCAAATAAGAAGAATGTTGGAATTCTTCATGTGTTTCCATGACAATATGACAAGTAAAATAAAATAAAAAGAAGCCGAGGAAAAAATCTCGAGAGGAAAACGCCTGTGGAAACCAGAAAATGCATTCAATGAAGTTGTAGGCAGACATGTCTCTGTATTTTATTTATATAAAATAATTAAATTAAATGGATGAAGGGATAATAAGGAGGGTGGTGAGATCAGAAGGGGTCAAAAAATAAACAACAACCTCATCCTTGAGCTCTGAACCATTTAAAATGATAAAAACAAACAACAACCTCATCCTTGAGCTCTAAACCATTTAAAATGATAGCGCCCTTCGTTGGGCGCCATATTCAATTATACAATGAAAATTTCACTTGGTTCGAATATATGTCGGGCGCCAAAAAATTATAATATATCCTTAGCTTCTAAACATAAAACTGATGGAATATTTATATGCCTAGTACAGCCTTTAAAAACTTCCAAACCCGTATTGGGCGCCAAATAAAATACACAAAAACTTAATTTGTAAATTTAAACATAATGGAACCTCATAATTGAGTATAAATTAATGGGGCTGACCTCTTCATATAATTTATAGGAGCCTCCCACTTCTAAGACTATTTAAAGCCAAGGAAGCAAATTTCAACCTAATCAAACACGTTGGGCGCCAACAGATTCCACGTTACAGAATTTTGTCCAGCAGATTTTTTTATCTTTCTACAAAATATTTCCATGAAATGCTGGACGCCAAAACAATAAAAATCATACATTTTTAAAATTTTAAAACTGCAGAGTCAAAATCAAACCTCACAGTGATATTTGACCTCATATTGGGCGCCAGCAAATCGAGTATAATTCTAAATAAACTGGAAAAATGTCTAAATATTTAAAACAGAAACAATGGGCGCCAAAAAATTTAAAAATAACATCCCACAAATGCAATACATCATATTAATATTAAAATCCAAAAGTCTTTCCAACGTAACCTATTAAAAATTATTTTTAAAGTCGAAACCGTGAAAATGACAATGCTTCGCAATGATTTAAGTATTATAAAAATTGATGTGGTATTTCTTCAAATTTTAACATTTAAATGTGAAAGTCTAGCCCAACGTTGGGCGCCAACCTATCAACCAATAGCATTTTTAAAGTCAAAACCGTGAACATTTTCGATAAGACCCCTGTTTCTAAATGATTTGAATAATATACAAAATACCCTAGCTATCCCAAAAATTTTTCCACCCACCAAAAAAATTAGTGATTGGAAAAGTACTGCAATTTTGATATATAATTTTCTCTCCTTTTTTATAAAAAAAAATACAAAAAACACACAACAAACACTCCTGCTTATCAGCAGCTATACTCATAACATTTATCATTGACGAACAAAACAAAAAAACAAAACACCAATCAATACAAATACGACTCTAACACTTAGGAGGATAATTTTCAACACATTTATTGTCGCATTCGAATATCATCAAAAAAATGAAGAAAAAACACCAATGGAAGAACATGACCATACAAATCACCATCAAAACAAATACAAAGTGTCGATTTGTTTTTTGTCGATGATTGTCGAAATGTATGGTGACACAAATGTTTGCCTTTAATCGCTTCTGCATTTTTTTCGTTTTTGTTCCCATCACCCCACCCATTCGACTTGAATGCCTGAATGGTTGGTTGGCTGGCCATAAAGAAATCCTATGTCAATAACACACAGAGCAACAAACAAATACACACATATCTCAATGATATGCAGTCAAATTCGTCAGTCCGTCAGTCATTCGGTTAGGCAGACGCCGCCGGTAAAAGGGAATATAACACACATAAAACCGCATGTAATAGGGCTCTTTCTCCCTCCGTTTGGTAGGGACGACAATTTTTTTATATTGGCCGGCCTTGTTATCAGTGAATATTTTTTTTTGGTCTTTTGTTTTTATTTTGTCTCAATTTGTTTTTCCTTCCCATTTTTCGGTTACACTGCTTCCACTTTTCGTTCTGTTGATTTCTAAATTTACCTCTGCATAATGCAGAGTTTTATAGCTGCCACACAGGCTATGGATATTCTTGACTAAAAATTATGTTTTTATTTTACAGACAACTGTGGAACAATGAACAGCAGCATGAGCAGCAGCTCCGCTGGTTCAGCAGCCTACAACATGGACGATATTCTGATTGTAACGGCCAAGCACAGTGAAAGGGCAATATTGAGAGCGAATTTCTTGAAGAATCATTTCGATAAAATCACCAAACAACGTGGACGCAAACCTTTTAAGTGAGTTTTGAATTTTTTCTGACAATTTGAATTGTTTTATTAATTTTATTTAAATTTTTATTTTAGCTTTTTGCACATCAAAATCGAAGATGGTCCCTTTAGTGAAGAAATTGCTTATAAATATCAAAATACCGCCTTACAAATTATCATTTTGTGTCCGGCTCTATTGGCTCTATCCCATTCGCTGTTGATGTCCCAGCTATTAAGCATCATACGAGTTGAAAAAGTTTTGGGTATTCTATTGGATGTTACTGAGGAAAAAGTCAAGGAAATACATAAGTCGGGTAAGTTTCCAAAAGAAAAAAATTAAAAATGTAGAAAATTGAAATTAATTTTGAATTTTTCTTCCTCTAGCTCTTCCCAACTACTTGAGATGGCGTCGCTGTGTCATACGCGACAATGATCAAGCTCAGATAAGTAACATTTTGGGTATTGCCACGGATATTTTGGGCCGTGCCTTGTGTCAACGTCCGGTCTGTCATGATTCGGGTTCAAGTATTTCTCGCAGTATTTCCTCTTGCTCGGATGGTTTTACAATTCTCCCCAAGAAAGTTAAGATTGGTCAGAATAAAGTTGTGGCTATGCTGAATGAGGGGTTGGAAAAGGATGATATGCTAAAAATTGTTGTGGAAAAATCAGGGGAATTAATTGAAATACGTAATTTCAAATGTCGCAACCCCTATACCGTGCAGTTCGCTATACCAGGTAAGCATTGAGAGGGAATTTTTAGAAGGAAGTTAGAAAAAAATATTTAAACAATTTAAAACATTTGAATGGAAAATTCAGTACAGAATTTGTAATTCCAAGCGATTCACTTGTATTTCAAATTATTCGATTTGAAATTCCAATTATTTTATTTAAAATATAAATAATTCTAATTGAAATTCAAATTGTTTCATTTGAAATTCAAATCATTATTTTGTAATTTAAAATTATTACACTTGAAATTCATATAATACCATTTCATATTAAAATAATACCCATTAAAATTCAAAATATATCATTTGTAATTCAAATAATAATCTAAATTCAAATTTTTATATTTAAAATTCAAATTATTCTATTCCATTTAAATTCAAAATTTATTTGCATTAAAATTTTTCCATTTAAAATTTAAATTAAATCATTCGAAATTCAAATTGTTTTATTCAAAATTAAAATTATTCCATTTGAAAGTCAAACAGTTATATTTAAAATTCGAATTATTCCATTTCAAATTCAAAATATATTTGCAGTTAAAATTATTCCATTTAATATTGAAATTATATCATTCAAATTATTCTTATATATTTTCATTTAAAATTATTCAAAATTCCAAAATTTTTTTTATTCAAATTCAAATTATTTTATTTGAAATTCAAAAAATATTTAAAATTCAAATTATTCCAATGAATATACAAATTATTCCATTGTGATTCAGAAAATTAGAATTCATCTGATTTTTGAATACTCAACTTATTTTCCCATAAAAATTATTCTTCATTTATTAACCTTCCCCCTTTCTCTCCTCTCCCTTTTGTTATTATTCCAGAATCCTGCATGGAAATTTCCACAATGGTTGAGGTACGCATCGAAAAGAATCACAAAAGTTTGGGTGCCCGCCCAATAAAATGCGAATCCCGTCTACGTGAATTGGAACAGCTGTTGCGTACCGAAGATTCCCCTATCGAATTTATGTGTCATGCTTTGGGTATTGGCCCAACGGAGAAGGATGAATTGGATTTACATTTATTACAATCGTTCCAAAAGAATATGCCACCCAATTTCCATTTATTGAATGGTCCGTATGAAAAGCAATCACACTTCCTGACAATGCGTGAAACTAGTCCTGAAGAATATCCCACCCTTTTGCATTTTGCTGCACGTTGGGGTCTTAATCGCTTGTGTATGCAATTGATGGAATGCCCGGGTGGTGACACTGCTTGTGGCATAAGAAATTGTGCTGGCAAGACACCGGCCGAGCTGGCTGATATGGAGGGACATCATAAATTGGCACGCAATATAATGAGCTTTTCCGAATTCCATGAACTCACCACAATGTATCATTATTTCAAGGGGTTGAGCACAAATGATACCAAGAGCCAGCAACAGGTGGCTTCAGGAGCAACGGCATGTGGAAAGGCGGCTGGTAATACAAAGGTAGTTATTGAGGCTGTTAAATCTCATCCTGCATCACCAAAGACCAAGCAGCCAAAATCACCCAAATCCCCCAAGGAACGTGATTTACCAGCCGATCAACAGGCCGAATATATGGAAATGTCAAGTGGTTCGGACAGGGAAAATACACCAGAAACAAAACCAAAGCAGGAGAAGGAAACCATGGCCATATCAAATCTCAATTACATTAGTGTAGAGACAGAAGAGGAAAATCTGCAAGGCTCTTCGGCTGATGTGTGCAAAAATTTCGATTCCAATAAGGTGGTTACGACACCCGAAATCACATCCAATGAATTGAATATTAGTGAACCTCCATATTATGCATCGAAGGAACAAAATAAGGCTGCCTCGTCCTCCACCTCGAAAGATGTCACCGATGCTCCCATCTATCAAACTGATAAATTTAGCCAAGAATGTTCCCAATTGTTGGAGAATTGTACCAGTACCGCTGCCAATAATGACTATGTTTTGCAACCCTCAAATGTACCAGTTCCACCAATGCAGCAGCAGCACCAACAACAACCCATTTCCCCCACCAATACCGATGATGGTAATTATTTATTCCAACCTTCAAATCGTCCAGTTGAGGAAGAGTTCTTGCATCAATCGAGACAGAGTTTGAATCGCATGGGTTCCTCCACACGTTTGGCTCATCAACCCACCTATGGCACTTTGAAGCGCTCGGTGTCTGATGCCTCTTCCTCGGCCAGAGCTAATGTTGATGATGAATTGGCCGAGATAATGCATGACTTTAAAAATAATGTCCTGTCCATTCGCGAGGTTGAGGTTTTGGTCGAAAAATGGAAACATCGCAATGATGTGCAACAAAGTTTCCGTGAAAAGCAAGATCAAATCGATCAACTGAGAAGGGAATATGAACGTATTCAGGATCAAATACGCCATCATTTGAAACGTGAAACACCATTTGAAAAAATCAAGAAATTATTCTCACGTCACAAGTCCACCTCGAATTTGCATCATGATAAATCTTCATGTGTTGACAGTGTTTTGGATGAAACCAAATCATCGATTACAACTTCTTCCAGTTTCAAATCATCTGCCAGACCTATTAGCTCCTTGAGTTTACAATCCGTGTCGTCATCTTCGTCATCGGGACGTTTGAGTACCGGCAGCAATTGCAGTGGTACTTCACTGGGAGATTCTGGTACCCATTCCGATCATGATGAACGCAGATTTGGCTGCCGCCTAGCTTCACCGGGTATGGACAACTATTTGGTACCACCTACACCCAGACCGGTGTACACACCGAATTCCACCCCTGGTGATGAAAGACATCAAATTGTATTCCCATCCCCAATGTCATCGTGCACAAAACTCAACACACCCACCAGCCCCACAAGTTCCGAACATTATCAAATGTTCCCCTCAAATATTCCCGTCTACAGCAGTCAGAACCTCTCCTCATCATCATCGTGTAATAATTATCTAAATACAATTATGGAGGCTAAACAGGAACAGGAGCATAACTATCAAAATGGTGTGACCCTGCAACCGATCAAATTAAACGAAAGATCGAATATTATTTATGGCAAGCTAACCAAATCGAATCCCAAATGTTCGTCCTTTAAACCAAAACAAGTGGCCATACCCCAGGTGGGAAGTTTAGAAATTCAGGCTGAGGTATATCAAAATGTGGGTGCAAATTTGGAACCCCCGAAGGAAGAGACTGAGAACGCCAAACCGGAGGATCAGGTTGATGGAGCCAATGGTGATGATCACAATTACATGAATTGTTAGGTTAGGTTTTAGTGTTGGTGGTGGTGATAAGGCTTTTTGGCCAGTCGGTAAGCCATGGAGGAGAATGTGAAAATGCAGAGAAATGCTGTTCTCAGAGCATTTCACACAATTTTGTGGCAGTAAAGAGGAATTTTGTGCCTTAAACAGCTTTAAAGCTTTTCGTTCTGTTGGTGAAAAAGCTTTCACTTTGTATGTAAATATCAGTGAACTGTATTGTTTATAGATTACCAATTAAGATAAAGCTTAAAAGCTCTGTAACCTTAAGGAGAGTCTAACACATTTTTTAAATATTTGTAGTTAGACCACAAAAAAGCTTTTAGATGTAGTGAAGATATTTGGAAGCAGCTAATGTAAGAAGATTTGTAAAAGCTTTTAAGGGATCTTTATAAATGTATATGATAATAGTAAAGAGCTTTTGAATAAAAAGAATATTCGACTAGCACGATAAAATATCGAATGGAATAATGTTCAAGTTAACAAAACAAAGGAGAGTAAGCATGACAATGTTCAATTAATAAAAATTAAAAAAATAAATAAATATAAAAATAAAAATATGGAAAAAACAATTATAAAATTAAAAAAATAATAATAATTTTAATAACCTACAATAATAAACTCTATAAGAGTATAAGAATAAACTAATTTTAAAATAAAAAAAAATGATCTTTATTAGTATTTGTTTAATATTTTTGTATTATTATTTTAAACTTTTTTATTCATAAAAAAATACAACAACAATGAGTATAAACTAGTTAAAATGCATATAATTTTTATGTAGCCTTAAGAACAAAAACAATACATTTTTTAAGACTGTGGCAATATAGGAAGTCAAAGTTCATTAAATTTGTAATAATAATAATGAAAACGAATTATAATTTTGTAAGTCAAATGTATGTATATTTACTTTGTGTTTAAAACAATAATAATTTTTAATGTGTTGAAACGGCAAAGAACCAAACATATATTTTTTTAATAATAAGTCCCCATCATACATCATTGCATATTTGTATTTTTTTAATATATAATTATTTGTAAAAAATAAATAAGTATAAGTTCTAAAGAGTTTTTTTCTGTTTATTTCTCTACAACGGCAAACGAACAAACCAACGATTATAAAAATGAGATCAAAGAATAATAAATATTTGAATATACACAATTTCTGTATTATAGTATTAGACAGGATATTCTAAATATGTATTTTTAATTTTAATATAGAATAAGAAGTATATAAAAATGGCAAAATCAAGCAAAAAATCAAAAAATTAAAAAAAAAATAGTCTACTTTTACGTTGAATTCATTTGATTTAGGTATACTCATGTATTCATAAATATATTTTTTTCAAATAAAGTTACAATATAATATATAATGTTTAAAACCCCTCCAAAAATGTTTTGTTTTATTATTGTCACCCTGTGTCTTACAGATTAAGTTTACATTGGTAATTGGGAAAAAATCACTCTCAGTGCGTCTTACTCTTATTAGACGGCATTAGAATACCAAAACGTTAGATCTTATTTCAGTTTGGCAACATGATTATTTAGCCCGGGCGCACAAAACACTCAGTGTTTGAATTGAACATTTTTCATTACAGCAATTGTTCTAATCTTCGAAAGAGATTTTCCAAAATTTACAATTGCTTGTAGACCTTCACAATTCTTTTTTTACCAATTAATATAAAAAATAGTTAATAGCAAGAATAAAAAGGTACGTGATCTACCAGCCGATCAACAGGTGGATGATATTGAAATGTCAATGGGTCCGGATCGTGAAAATACTCTAGAAAGAAAACTAAAGCAAGAAATGAAAACTATGGCCGTATCAAATCCCAATTACATTTGTTTGGATTCCGAGGAGGAACAACATCGACGTGGTCTTTGGCTAGAACCCGTCCTACATGCAAAATTTCGACGTGGTCCATAACTGTGGCCTATTATAATGGATAGACGGACGGACGGACAGATACAGATGTCTAGATCGACTGAGCTAGTCGAGATAGGACGTTCGGTATGCTTAAAGGTCAAGGACCAATATTTCGCGGCGTTACAAACTCTTGGGACAGCACAAAGCTATAAGACCCTGACAACAAGTTGTTGGCAATGCCCTACAAGTTGATGTTCCTTAATCTGGTGCATACTTTTAGGTGTCCATAGAATTATATTCTTGTTGTGTCGTATTTTGGTGTTATCGAAATTTTCCAACTCGCTTAAAAGATATATAATTAATAATCGTGTTCGTATAATTATACTTCACAAAAACGAGCTTGTGATGAGTGGAAAATTCCCTATAGAGTTGATGATTTTTTGCTGGTATCACTCTTGAAAAAAGTCTTTATTTATTTAGGTATCAATAAGTGTTAGTCGTGTTTGGTGGGGTCTTCGATTTTTTTCTATTCGAAAAATGATGAAAATAAACTGTTCAATTGTAACATATCTGATTTAAGGAAAGCCGATAATAAGACCGAATGTCTTGCTCCTGGTTATTTTTTGGTCAGATCTTGTACATAAACAAATAAAATAAAGGTGGATTAATGTTTGACTGCACCAATTCTTTGTACTCTCACTTTGTATATCAAAACTTGAAAGTATTCTGCCAAGATTTTCTTAACTGCATCATAAGATTTTATCTTGGAACCTACCAGTAAGAAAAGGACAACAGTAGGATATGTAACCTATAATTCTTTATATACTGATTGATGCCAACAAATGTTCTTCGGTGATTATATGTGTACAATACCCTGTCGATCGTACAGGTGTATCATCTTTGCGCATCAAATCGTGACATTCGGTAATCTATGCGAAATTTCATGTCAATCGAGCAGACATACATTGGTGTAGCATTTATATTATATAAAAACATATCTATTAAATCGGACAATATTATAAGTGGGAGCTATATGACAATCTAGACGTAAAAAATCTATTCTACTCGTAGAGATTAAAAAAACATTTTGAAAGAAGTAAAAAAGTGTCAGTAGGTGTTTCCGACAGGTGTATACCATCAGCCTGTGGTTAGCGGAAGTCTTTAGGTTTTAACATTCTTTGTTTATAAATCAGTTACTCAATTCGCTTCAAATTTGTAATTTTGTTAAGTTTGTAAAATTCTGGCCCTTTGGGAGGTACTTGAACTTGATTATGTAAGGAAAACATATTACGATGTGCAAAGTTTCAATGCAATTTGATATTCCATTAGCTTCCTGTGAGATTTACAAGTTTTAAAAATGTTGAACATTTCTGAGAGAGGTTGTGCAAAGTTTAGTTATAAACGGATTGTCTATTCGTGTGATAATATAAAATTAATTTTCAGCTAAATGTTGACTACTATTTTAGGGAGGTACCAGAATGAGAGGACCAATGTGTCTTATCTTCGAACCTGTTGACCCTTCGAGCGTGAGATACCAGATGGAATTGACCGATGGATCCCATTTTCGAAAATGAAATTTTTGATTTTTTTGGGTGTACTAGAAGGAATGGACCGATAACTTTAGTTTGGTTCAAATCGGATAGTCCGCTCGCATGGTATTATAAAAGAAATTTTCAGCAAAATGTTGATGAATTTGTGTGGGAGGTACCAGAAGGATTGGCCGATATTCCCCGTCATCGAACTTGATTTAAGTTTGGAAGAAATATTACGATGTGCAAAATTTGTATGCAAGCAGTTATTCCCTTCGAGAGCATTGGGCGCCAGGCAGTCAGACAGACACACAGACGGGCGGACATTGGTTAGTCGACACCAATTTGTATAAAATGGAGTTCGTCCAATATTTCTAAACCCAATACTTCGAGTTCGTTTTAATCGATCAAACAGTGGGTGCACAATTTTTAAAATATCGGACGAAAATATATATAAATCTGAACCGATGTAAACAGAACCGAATACACTTTATTCTAGGCTCATGATAAACAATCGGACATACTTTGGGTATTTGGTGTGTGAATATTATTCACTGAATAATAGCCGGTACCGTTGTATGGAAGACTATCGTAAAAAGTAGACCAATATTGATTTTTTGTAGTACGAAGACTTAGAGACGTATCCATACTTCCCAAAATACCGAAATATTGGGAATACGCGAGCAATCGTAAAATGTAGGCCAGTATCAATAATTTTTGGCGGATGTTTTGTCGAGTGAAATACCAAATTAAAGTTAATTCGGTGGAAAACGTAAATATATATATCTCAAAACGCCAAAAAATTTAGGAGGAACCGTTATAAGGGCGCTATCGAAAACAGTTGATCAATATCGATATTTTTTGGGGAGAAGGATGTGTTACTCAGTGAGAACCAAAAATAATCAATTGCAGCCAATCCGGTGGAAAACGTGCCCAAAATATTAGATTTGACGTTCAATGAAAACTTAAAATAACAAATTACAGCCAATTCTGTTGAAAATTGTGCAAAAAATCTCTAAAATACCGAATATTTGAGGGTATATATTCTTGAGATATTAAATGATATTTTGAAAAAATACGCTTTTCAGTTAAATAATTATTTGCACAAATTTATTTCTTCATATTTTCAAAACCATTCCCTCCATTTCATGGTGATGACTTTACACAAAATGACCCACAACCAAGCCGAACAAAGATATTTAGCACACAATAGATAGCAACAAAAGACAACTAAAAGTTCTAAAAAACCTTTGCAAAGAATATTAACAATGTTCATCATTACTCTCCGTTTGCAACTTTTTAAGTATTTCTTAAAAATAACTTAATAGCACTTTCATTTCAACCGGCTTTAAATGCTTTACAACGCAGCGTACTGTGTCTTAGCTCACAAATACACTCAATCATCGTTGACAATAACTCACACCCACACACACAAACTCACAGATAATTACACATCCTTGCACACGAATGTGTGTTAAGTATTTAAGGAGCTTTTCCTTTCGTTTATTGTGCAAATATTCTTTAATGAACGTATTTTGCCAACACCATAGACACCACCGCCACCAACATCGCCTGCAGCGGATTTCGGTTTATTTTCGTAAAACGCTTACCTTCCGTCGCTCGGTTCGTTCGTTCGCTCATAGTGTGTGTAAATAGTAGTAGTAGCAGTAGTAGTTTTACAGCTGGTTTTCTTTTATGCATTGCTCTCACATTGTCCCTAATAGCGGAAGGACACAACATAGCTCTCCTATTTGGTTTCCGGTTGCATTACAGCTGTTGTATATTTCTGTGTTTTTCTCGTTGTTGTTTTCTCAAATGTGTACCCACCGTCCATCCGTTTGTCATGAACATTCCCCACGGCAATTTTGAAATTTTTTGTTTACTTTTTCTGTTTGTTTTTTGTTGTGCGCATTGATGAGAATAACAAACGTCGATGTGTTTGAGTAGAGCGAGGAGTAGAGCGCATTCATTAAAAAAGCTTTTGAGTAAATGCCGGTAATATATACTCTCAGTTGGATAAGAGTATATTGAGAAAACAGGGTGGTTTAGATGTTTTGTTAATGAAGAATGATGGATATGGGACCATCCATGTGCGAGTAGATCAAACAAAAGCAGTAAAGAAAACGTTTAAGTCAAACTGGTTTTAACTGGAGTAGGTTCATATCAGGGATGCGAAATGAAATTATTCAAATTGTACTGGCTTTCAATAAAAAGTGTACTTTTTTCAGTCCGATTGTACTTTTTATATATTTTTTAATAAAATGTTTGTTGTTATTAACAATTAATAAAAACATACATAAAAATTAATTAAGATTTGAAGCAGTCGAAGCATGTATTCTGTTCCTTTCTTTGGTTTTAATTATATTTTGATATGAAAATACCCTTTCCACATTTGTAGATGAATGTGGAATATATAATTACCCTCTAAAAAATTGTGATATATAAGGAAACATATCTTCCTTTCGTTAATTTTTGACTTCAGTCACCATTGACCAACAAGTGCATATATTGTCGTTTTTGAAAGACTTAAAAATTTCTACATGCATTCTGGCATCCTCATACTGCATTTCTAATTTGATATTATTTATAATTTTTGTACGTATTTCAAGAACAAAAATAACAGTAACCTGTAAGGAAAAGTCGGACGATACCCTTCGCCACTTTAGGTACATACAAGAGATGCTAAAATATAGATATTTGTACATATTAAAAAACATACACATACCATTCTGAAATCAGTGAAAAATTGCATATCAAAAATGGCATGGCAGACTTGGATTCTTTGGTGTCTTTTGTTTTTCAACCGTTACATACACAATTTGGCTTTTGCAACTTTAAGGGGACCCCCCCATTCATGGTTTCAAAAAATTTTGTTTTGTATTTTGATTTAATTCGAACCTACACTAATTCAAGAATGTCCCTATAAATTTCCAAGAGAAAATCTCTACAATTTTTTAAGATATAGCAGATTTATTGTGTTAGCATCAAGTGACGGCAAGAGGGCTTCTCAAACTTTAAACGCGTTTTTCTCCAAACAGAGTTTTTTAATACACATGACTCAAAACTCAATTTAATACAATCTGCCAATAAAAAAGTCAATAAAACTAGGCATACATCAGTCTAGACCTAATTCAGTACTCTGTGCAATTTGTTTTCTCAATCGGACAAATATTGGGATTTTGGTGCACCATTTACATAAAATCGGCCGAAACTATATATGGGAGCTATATCTAAATCTGAACCGATTTTCCCCAATTTCAATAGGGGTCGTCCTTGGGCCAAATAAGTGACCTGTGCCAAATTTCATTCAAATCAGATAATAAATGTGACCTGTACTTTGTTCACAAAAATACATTGACTGGTGGACAGACGGGCGGACGAAATGCATAAATCGACTCAAAAAGTGATTCTATGCATATTCTCAGAAGGAACCATGGGTCTATTTCGATTCATTTTGCCTGTTACAAACATATGCACAAAGACATAATACCCTGTATCACAGTGTGGTGATGAGTATATAAAGTGTTTGAAAATTCTGAAATAATAGAATTGAGCCTCAACTTTTGGGAATCAGCTTCGAAATAATTATTAAAATAATATTGAAGTGATTCCCACTGCGCCAAAATTGTTTCAATAACTTCTTGACGTGAAAGCCACCGAGTTGGTGAGTATTTAAAAACAACAGAAATATCTGTACCGAAATATTCCTGAAACAATGAAAAATCATCTCTCTCATAGAACTGTTACAAAAATAATAATTAATATCTTTACTGATCGGAAATACTGAATTCTGAATTGGCATAGGACACTACGTTTAAACTATGGCAATTTCATCCATTCGTAACGACAGCGGGGGATCGCCATCCATTTCATATTGTATGTTTAAGCACTTATAATACTTTTAACTGAGAATAGTTTAATATAATTTAGAAATAGTGCTAAATATGCCATTGGGGTGCTATTGTATTTTTGACTTCCAAATAGTGCTAAAATTAGTACAATTGTACCAAATTTTGCATCCCTGGTTCATATAAATCGATCCCTAGGGGATTTGGAGCACGTTTTTCACCAAAACGGCTATATTTCAAATTTAATTAAGGTCATAAATTAAATACCCATAATACAACATGGGTTTTTCTTGCTGTTTTGAAGTTAAATATTTAACTTTTTCCCTGTGTGAGCCGCCATTATGGATTAATTTTATTTGAGTTTAACATTTGTAATTAGCGACCACAGCTCTACAAAGCGTGTTGAAAAATAATTTAATTGATTTAGAGCTATGTGAGCTATTAATAATTATTACAATAGACGGCTTAATATAAACGTTAATGGCGGATTTATTAATTCCAACAGATCTAAATTGTCAATTCCATCACTTATATGTCAAATAAATAATAGTAGAGGAGGTAAACCGGGTAAAATGTTTAATGTAAATGCTGTAAAGAAAACTTTTCGATAACCTTGACTTTTTATACCCTTCACCACACTGTAGTGCACGGTATTATGTCTTTGTGCATAGGTTTGTAACAGGCAAAAGGAATCGAGATAGACACATGGTTTCTTTTGAGAATATGCATATAATTACTTCCTGAGTCAATTTATGCATGACCGTCTGTCCGTCCCCCTGTCCATTTATTTTTGTGAACAAAGTACAGGACGCATTTATGATCCGATCTGGATGAAATTTGGCACATGTCACTTATTTGGCCCTAGGACGAACCCTATTGAAATTGGAGAAAATCGGTTCAGACTTAGGAATAGCTCCCATATATTGTTTTCTCCGCTTTTATGTAAATGGCGCACCAAACTGCCAATATTGGTCCGATTGAGACAAAATTTAGTACAGAGTATTGAATTAGGTCTAGATTGATATATGCCAAGTTTTGTTGAAATCGGTTAAGATTCAGATATAGCTCCCATTTATAGTTTCGCCCGATTTTATGTAAATGGAGCACCATACTGTCAATATTGATCCGATTGAGACAAAATTTTTCACAGAGTACTGACTTGAGTCCAGATTGATGTAGGCGAAGTTTAGTTGAAATCGGTTCAGATTTAGATATAGCTTCTATATATCGTTTTAGTGCAGTTTGACATCTGTGAAGTGTTTGTTGAGATTGGTCCAGATTTAGACATAGCTTCCATTAATATTTTGGTCCCATTTTAGGTAAATGGTGCACTAAACTCCCAATATTTGTTCGATTGAGACAAAATTTTGTACAAAGTACTGACTTAAGTCCAGTTTGACGTGTGTGAAGGTTTGTTGAAATCGGTTCAGATTTGCATATATCTCCCGTATAAAATGTTGCCGGATTTCATATTCTAGTCTGCCCGAAAGAAATGTAATTTTTTTATTGATTTCAGAATGGTATGTGTATGTTTTTTTTTTTCAAATGTCTATGTAGATCACATTTGTTTTCCGCCCGATTCCATGTCAATGGTCATCCAAAGATCCTATGTGACTTCTATCAACAGGATATTATACACATTATCGTCTCTTGTATGTACCCAAAGTGGAGAAGGGTATCATATAGTCGGCACCATACGACTTTTGAGCTTTCCTTACGGGTTAATATTTAACAATGTTTTAAAAAATATTTTTGGTAGGAAAAAAAAAACTCTTTTTATAAGGCTTTAATTCTTATTTTTATTAAGCGTAGATTTGAACAAAAAATTAGTATTTCTAAATTTTTATAAGCGTGGACTTTAAAAAAAAATATTTTTAGTTAGCCTAGATTTTTATAAACGTGTTTGTTTTAATAACATTTTTAGTAGGCCTAGACTTCTGTAAGTGTGGATTTAAAAAAAAAATATATATTTTTAGTAAGAACAGATTTTTATAAGTGTGGATTAAAAAAATATTTTAGTAGGCCTGAACTTGTTATACGCGTGGATATTTAAAAAAAATAATTCAGTAAGTCTGAACTTTTTATAAGTGTTGATATTTAAATGAATATTTTAGTAAGCCTGATCATTTTATAAGCTTGGATATTTTACAAAAAATATTTTAGTAAGCCTGAAGTTTTTATAATTTTTGGATTTTTTTAAATATTTCTGGAAGGATTTTAAGTACATTTTGAAATGTTGGACTTACCTGTGGAATTTTTAAAGGGCTTTATGACAATTCCCCAAAAAGAAAGTTTTACATAAGCGTAAATTAAAATAGAAAAAATATATTAGGTTGGAGAAAAGATATCCATTATTTTTTCGGCAGATGGCTGTACTGATAGATTTCTCGTAAAGTATCGATCAAACAATTTCAGATTTATTCTTGTCGCAAAAAAAAAATATTTTGCTGCTTTCTGTTTGGTGTTTTACAGGGTATTCAAAATGGAAGTGAACAAAGATAACATTCGGTACATTTTACAGTTTTTCTTTGACAAAGACGAAAATGCAAGCAAAGCAATTGAAATTGTGAATGGTGTTTATGGTTCCGATACTGTAACAGCCATTTATGTGCAATTTGGTTCCGTAGATTCCGTTCTGGAATTTTTTATGTAAAAGATGCACCTCGCACAGGTCGTCAAAAATGTCGAGATAATCGGAGAAATGATCGAAGTTGACCGGCATGTTAGCAGTCATAACATCTCCCAGGAGCTAAAAATCGACCATATAACTGTTTTATACCATTAACCATTGACTAGAAATGGCCAAAAGGAAAGGAGTCGTGTTCCACAACGACAACGCTAGACCATACACATATACATTGACTCGCCAGAAACTTCGGGAGCTTGGTTGGGAAGTTTTAATGTATCCGCCAAACAGTCCGGACTTGGCACCAAGCGATTATCATATTTTTCCTGCATTGTAAAATGTCTTTAATGATAAAAAATTGGTATCTTGGAGGAAATGTGAACATCGAATACTAGAGTTTTTTTGCAAAAGAGAGCAGGACTTCTATGAAAGAGGCATTATGAAGTGACCTTTAAAATGGGAACAAATCAAACAACAAAACGGTGCATATTTGTCCCAAATCGGACATTCCGATGCATTTTAAAAAAAGTCCTATAGTTCACATACATATAAAAAAATGGATATTTTTTCCCCAACCTAATATTTATCTTCGTCGTTTATTTTGAAAGTGGTTTAAGTCCATTTTTTCATATATTGAGATATTTAAAGATTTGGATTTGATTTGTTTCAAAAATATTGTTAAGTTGCTTGTGTTAATTTGGTTTGTGGCTCGTGTTCTTAAACATGATAGAATATAAAACGTAATAAGTTTTGTAAACTTTTCTAGAAACCATGATTTGTATCAGAATCTAAATTGGACTTAAATCATTTTCGAAGTAAACGTATGCATGTATTTTTCAAACATTTTACATAAGCTTGTATTTAATATTATTGAAGATTTAAAATACATTTTCTATGAGTCACCCATTTTTGCACTTTCACAAAAAATGCATTTCTCCAACGCATTTCAGAGAAAACTAAGTGAAGCAACAGTCCCTTGGTACACCATTTACAACAAATATGTCATCGTTTTTAATTCGAAAAGTGGATGAAGTCTCAATAGTTTCCTTTCCAGAGAAACCAAACGAAACAACCCTTTGCGGCATCAAAACAAAACAACAAAACATGTTGAACAATAACAAAACAACCCACTCCGACAAACCTCTGTGGTAGTCAATGAAAAAGCTTTGACTATTGTTGTTGTTGCAGAGCCGACGAAAAGCTTAGCCATGCCGATTAAAACGAAGCGAACAAGTGTGTAGACAGGACAACAATTTTTAGTATTGCAAGTAAATCGAAAGGAATAACAACCAACAAAACGGATAATAAAAAAAAAACAATTCCTAAATGAAATAGAAAAAGTGAAGTGAAAAAACAAAATAATTTTGTATGAAAAGTGACCACAAATGTCATGAAATAATTTCGAAACGCACAATAAATTCAGAGAAATAAATACAAAAAACAACAACGGAACGCATACACCCTCGAAGTAATAAAAAAATGCTATTTACCAACCCCATTAAAATGTGTGGCTTTTTCGATTGAATTCTTAGAGCAAAAAAAGTGCATTAAATCTCCCCTTCAACCAAAAAATACAAAAACGAAATGTATGTAATTTCAGTGCAAAGGAAATAAAGAAAGAGGATAATAAACACACATACACAGTTACAAATGCAACCGGGGCAGTACTACGAGAATATACATAGATAAGCGAATCAAAAAACAACAACGACAGTATTTCAATGAAAATGTAGTTCTACAACATAATGAATACTCTTAGAGTTGAAGAAAGAATCGCAAACGGTTACGAATAAATACGCAAGAAAATGTGGAAACCCCAAAATAAAAAATAGGAAAAACGTAAAATCCATAATAACGTAAAACTACAGAAAAAACGGAAAGGAAAATCTTCCAAAAGCAAAACAAAATGTGTATTGAAAGTTGAAGTATACTATTTCGTTGAAAACGTCTTGTGTGTGTGAGTCTGTCAATCAGTCTGTCCATCAGGTTTCTGTTAAAAAGTAAAAGTTTTTTTTTGTATATAAGAGTATTGAAAAGAGGAGCTGCTGCTAGCAAAGAAAGAAATGGAGACTAAACACACACATACACTCACTGAAACAAAGTCAGCAGCATCCTTGCACAATTTTCTTATAGTTGTCTGTAGGAGTATTTGTGAGAAATGGTTGTTGTTAGTTTTATTGATAATACGAAACGATATACGCATACAAAAACAATATGTTTTGTTTTTGCCATTCATATAATACGCAGTATAATTCTGTTTGGCTTCTGTACGACGTGTAGTTGGAGAAAAAATTGAAAACACGGCTTTAGAGTATGTTTTGTTGTTGTGTTTTTTTTTTTGTCAATATCAAAGTTAAATGCAACCTTACAAAGTGCTAATTATTTGATGAATTATTAATTATTTCGTTCCTGCGAAAAACTAATTATATTCGCAACAATTCCCTGTGGCACAAAAAGCCAATGCCGTTTATATTTTTTTTCGTGCAGTATGTGTTATTGTGATTTTTTTTTTTGCTTTGTGTTATTTCATGGAATATACCCCAAAGGCAGTTTCATTAATTTTTCAATTAATTAGATAATGTCTGCAAGTTTTAAATTGATTGATGATATTTTTAGCGCAAAGTCTGAAAATTAAAAAGGTCACAAAATCAGATTGGAATCAATCAGAGATGAAACTTTTATAGCCATTGTGATAATTTATTTTTGGCTGTAACCTAATTAAAAAATTAATTGGAAACCGTTAGTTTTTCATTTGTGAACTTCTTCAATAATAAATAAACTTGGCTATTAAATTTTATTTATTATTGAAGATGTTCACAAAATGTGAAAAAATTTAAAAATAGTGTAAGTAAAAAAATACTTACTCTATATTTAATATTTTTCACATTTTGTATATTTTTAAATTTGAAAGAAATATTACGTTGACTATTTGGGGACGTAAATCCAAAGTATACATTTGTTATACACAATCAGTTTTTTTAATTGTTGGCTGTACCTGAATTAATTGAAAAACGCTAGTTTTTAGTTTGTGAACTTCTTCACTAGCTTGAAAAAAAAAAAAAACAAAAATTTTATAATGTTGATCAAGTTTCAGTGAAAAATCAATTTTCATATCATTATGAAAATGTGATATACTACACAATCTTATGTGAATTTATTTCAAAATTTATTTGAACATGTTTTTTTTAATAATAGTGTAGTACTTCATTTCAAGAAAATATTTGACCATTTCATCCTTCAGTGATGCTGATAAAGTTGGAGGACGGTAAATAATTAATAGAGATTCCTTTATATCCTCTGCTGCCTATTTTCTAAATTCACCTGTTTTGAAAATTATTGTTTTGAATAATAGAAGGAAAACTTGTATAAACAAGTGAAAAAGCGTTAAGTTCGGCCGGGCCGAACTTTGGATACCCTCCACCATAGATATACTGACAGGTACTTAAAATGAAAATATATGGAACATATCAAAAAGTGGACCTATACCGACATTTCTAAAAACGGATTATGTAAACCATAATATAATCCATAATACAAATTTGCGAAAATTTTAATGGTTAATTATAACCACCATATTTCTTTGGACTAAATCCGTTCTAGACAGCAAATTCGGATGAAAAACGCAAATTCGGATGAAAAAATACCGAAAATTGGGGGTACCCTTATATGGGGGCTATCCGAAAAAATGGACTTATATTAATAATTTGTTGTTTAAAGATTTGGTATCTATTAAGAACCCAAAATACAAAATTACAGCCAATTCGGTGGAAAAATACGATCAAACCCCCCAAAATACCGAAAGGAGGTACCGTTATATGGGGGCTACCAGAAAAAGTGGACCTATATTTATAATTGTTTGTGGAGACATTTAGTACCCAATAGGAACCAATGTACCAAATTTCAGCCAATTCTGATGAAAAACGCGCTCAAGAACCGCAAAATACCGAAAATTGGGGGGTACGGTTATATGGGAGCTACGTGGACTAAACGTGGACCGATATGTCCCACCTTCGAACTTGACCTGCCTGCAGACAAAAGACGACTCTATGCGATCTATCTCAATTCGTTTAGACGCTAGAGTGATTACAACAGACAGACGGACATGGCTAAATCGTCATAGAATTTTACGCTGATCAAGATTATATATACTTTATAGGGTCGGAAATGATTATTTCGAGGAGTTACAAACGGAAAAATAAAATTAATATACCCTCCATACTATGGTGAAGTTGTGAAATATGTCTCCTTTAATTTTATATGAGATTTTCTCTATTTTTGTTTCAAAAACTATGATTTTGTTTAAAAAAATGTTGATCTTATGAACATGTCAATCAAAATTTAAAAAATAATGAGCGGTACAGCATAGTCTGACGGGGTCGACCACTGAACTCGAACTTTTTGCGGATCTATATTTTGAGGCTGGGTAATATTTCGCGATATTTGCACTCTCTTGAGAGATTAGTGGTTAACGCGACTCATGTTTTCTCGGAATGAACATTTATGCCATATTATTCAAATAGTTTTATTTATCTTGGCTCATTATACTAGGTATATATTGACCGATCACTATCAAACAGTTGTCCAAATTCCTTCCCCGTATAGCATTCGTGATGTTCGGAATTTATTAAAAAAAAAAAAATAGTTTCCTGTCCATTTCATCCCAGAATATCTTCGGATCTTCATCGAATGCAAAATTTCCTATCCATCAGCGATACATTTCCGCTCTATAGTGTTGTAATGGTAATACAAAACAATATAAGAATATTTAGACACCTGTAAATATTTACATATAACTTCGTAGTATTCGGTTCTTTATTGTAACCTCTAGAGCGACCAAAAAAACAGACAAAAATAATTTTGTTAGTCCATTACATTCCCTAAATATTAACCTATCTTTAACAAACATAGGGGACTAATTTGGCCAGAACCGGTCCTAAATGGAAAATTTTGGAGAGACGGACGAACACACATGTCTAGATCGACTCAGCAAGTCGAGATATGATCGATACGCTAAACGTTGGGTCTCGAATCACCATCCGTTAAAACAGTGTTTTGAGAAAAACGAGCTTAAAAATTGAGAGTCACTAATGTCGATGTTTGATGCTTAAATTTTTAGGAGACATTCTTGAGAAGTTATAGGTTCAAATTAAATAAAAAAATATATATTTTTTGATGCCGACCCTTAAACCCTGGCAATTTTATTAGTATTTCTTACAATAGTCGACTTTATGGATAGATTCAATATAATTTAAATGGATCTCTTAGCCAGCAAAATAAAAAAACCCCGCTTTAATATCCCTCAGCATTAGAAATCTAAACCTTTCAGAGATACACGAATTTTCAGTGACATCGAATTTCAGTGTATCGTAAAACATTGAAATCCGGAAAGTGGAATACTTACTTACTTAGCTGGCTTTTGACAGAACGTTTATTCCATAAGCCGAACTTAAAAAAAAAAATTCCTGACGCGTCGGTCGTGTGCGCAGCTTTTTGAATTTGAAAGACCATGTTCCGAGATGTTGTCTTCCACGTGATCTTTCACTCGAATTCGTGGCCTTTCCCTTCTGCGTGAACCATAGTTGACTCGATTTTTTATGCTTTTTGAACTGGGGCATCCTCATCCATTTTCACAACATGACCTAGCGAGTGTAGTCGAGCGTAGTTGACACTACAACCCATGGTTCATTCGACGGCAATATTCATCGTCGACGCAGAACGGCCCATAGATCTTTCGGAGATCTTATACCATCATCTTGGTCTTCTCGCCATTTACGGCCAGTCCCACTTTGGCAGACTCCTTCTCAATTCGTTCAAAGCAGGATGTTAAACAGATCACACGACAAACTGTCACCTTGTCTGAATCCTCGTTCGGTATTGAAGGTCTCCGAGAGATCCTTTCCGACTTTAACTGCTGACCTAGTGACCGTTAAAGTTATCCTATATAGCTGTATTAATTTTGCAGAAACGCCGAACACAGACATGGCATTAAACATCACAAAGCGGATTGGCCTGTCGAATGGTCGACAAATAGGTGGAAGGAGTTGATGTGTTTTTGCTGGGTCTTTTCCTGGTTTTGACGCAGTGTGAAAAACTGGTCTAGGCTGGGTAATATTTCGCGATATTTGCACTCTCTTGAGAGATTAGTGGTTAACGCGACTCATGTTTTCTCGGAATGAACATTTATGCCATATTATTCAAATAGTTTTATTTATCTTGGCTCATTATACTAGGTATATATTGACCGATCACTATCAAACAGTTGTCCAAATTCCTTCCCCGTATAGCATTCGTGATGTTCGGAATTTATTAAAAAAAAAAAATAGTTTCCTGTCCATTTCATCCCAGAATATCTTCGGATCTTCATCGAATGCAAAATTTCCTATCCATCAGCGATACATTTCCGCTCTATAGTGTTGTAATGGTAATACAAAACAATATAAGAATATTTAGACACCTGTAAATATTTACATATAACTTCGTAGTATTCGGTTCTTTATTGTAACCTCTAGAGCGACCAAAAAAACAGACAAAAATAATTTTGTTAGTCCATTACATTCCCTAAATATTAACCTATCTTTAACAAACATAGGGGACTAATTTGGCCAGAACCGGTCCTAAATGGAAAATTTTGGAGAGACGGACGAACACACATGTCTAGATCGACTCAGCAAGTCGAGATATGATCGATACGCTAAACGTTGGGTCTCGAATCACCATCCGTTAAAACAGTGTTTTGAGAAAAACGAGCTTAAAAATTGAGAGTCACTAATGTCGATGTTTGATGCTTAAATTTTTAGGAGACATTCTTGAGAAGTTATAGGTTCAAATTAAATAAAAAAATATATATTTTTTGATGCCGACCCTTAAACCCTGGCAATTTTATTAGTATTTCTTACAATAGTCGACTTTATGGATAGATTCAATATAATTTAAATGGATCTCTTAGCCAGCAAAATAAAAAAACCCCGCTTTAATATCCCTCAGCATTAGAAATCTAAACCTTTCAGAGATACACGAATTTTCAGTGACATCGAATTTCAGTGTATCGTAAAACATTGAAATCCGGAAAGTGGAATACTTACTTACTTAGCTGGCTTTTGACAGAACGTTTATTCCATAAGCCGAACTTAAAAAAAAAAATTCCTGACGCGTCGGTCGTGTGCGCAGCTTTTTGAATTTGAAAGACCATGTTCCGAGATGTTGTCTTCCACGTGATCTTTCACTCGAATTCGTGGCCTTTCCCTTCTGCGTGAACCATAGTTGACTCGATTTTTTATGCTTTTTGAACTGGGGCATCCTCATCCATTTTCACAACATGACCTAGCGAGTGTAGTCGAGCGTAGTTGACACTACAACCCATGGTTCATTCGACGGCAATATTCATCGTCGACGCAGAACGGCCCATAGATCTTTCGGAGATCTTATACCATCATCTTGGTCTTCTCGCCATTTACGGCCAGTCCCACTTTGGCAGACTCCTTCTCAATTCGTTCAAAGCAGGATGTTAAACAGATCACACGACAAACTGTCACCTTGTCTGAATCCTCGTTCGGTATTGAAGGTCTCCGAGAGATCCTTTCCGACTTTAACTGCTGACCTAGTGACCGTTAAAGTTATCCTATATAGCTGTATTAATTTTGCAGAAACGCCGAACACAGACATGGCATTAAACATCACAAAGCGGATTGGCCTGTCGAATGGTCGACAAATAGGTGGAAGGAGTTGATGTGTTTTTGCTGGGTCTTTTCCTGGTTTTGACGCAGTGTGAAAAACTGGTCTATGGTGGATTTGCCAGGCCGCATTGGTATGGTAAAATAATGTCATTGACAATTGGTCAATTAATCTAGTTTTTTTTTCAAATTTTGGTAGAGTTTGAAAACATTTTTTAAATGAAGCGAACGGAATATCCAATTCCATCCACACTTCGCACATCGTAATATTTTTACCAAGGATAGATCCTTCTGGTATCTCTAGAACAAAGAGTATTTTTTTTTTTTTTTTTTTTTTTTTTTTTTTTTTTGAAAATTGTGTCTATCCAATATCGAACGAATGAAATGTCAAATACTTTTACCAAACCCAGATCAAGTCAGAAGATGGGGCCCATCGCTCCACTTCTTTTGGTACAACAATATGTCAACTTGTTTATTATTTTGTTTATCAAATATCAACGAATAATTTGAGTGTCAATTAGTATCCGATTACTACAATTTAGTTTAGTTTTCCTAATAATGGTGGATATTAAAGCAGCTTTTGTGGAGAACATAATGGGATGATATGTCGACCAGTATTGGACCACCAGACCAATTAGTATTTGCTATTATAACCAAATATCTAAATTTTTGGCAACTCGGTAAAAAAAATGGTACTAGAACCTTCAAACTACCTCAAATGGGTTGGACCGTTTTAAGTGGGCTATACCAATGCTTTGCAAAGATGTATGTTATCCTCTGAGAACCTTAAATCCCATATTACAATCCCTTGATACAAAAATTAGGGTAGGGCCTTCAATAATTATTTTTATATTGGGGAGTATGTGACAACATGGCGCTATACATGGAGATTTTTTGAGGCAATGAAAGATTTATATTTTTGGTATTGTCATTCCCTCAACAAATGTCAACGTTAGAGACAATGCATTAGTAACCTTGTTGCATTCATGATCTGCATGTGAAAGCTACAAGAGTGTGTGAGCCAATATTCCAATTTTTCGAACTTGTTTTAAGATTGGTAGAAATATTAGGATATGCGAAGTTTAAACAACCAACCGCCTCCAAACTGTATGAAACGGACTTGGTTTAAAGAAACATGGGATCTAAGCTCAATATTTGGATGAGGCACATTTTTGGCGTATACACGCATTAGGCATTCAAATTAGGGTATACGGATTGTACATAATCAATTTCTATATATTTAATTATATTTTTTGGAATTCATTAGAATGGTATGTCCCTGAAGACTTTTCACTAATACATAAGTCGTACATTTTTTTATTATCACCCCTTCTCAATTCCTGGAGGTTTTAAAGCCATTCATTAAGGTTTAGTATTTAAATATATTACGAAGTACTAGGCCACTGAACATAAACGTAAGGACTATATACATTGTAGTGTTATATGTCACAGATAGTATTGTAGAATTTACAAATGTATGTTTCAAAGCATCCTTCTGTAAAATCAACCGTAATTGGAATATAAAAAAAATTGTGACAACAACTAAAAAACGCACTAAAGTATGTGTTTCATATGAACGCCCCAGCAAAAACTAATTAAAAACGCGGTGACATCTTGTAACATCCGCAGGTGGTAAACACTCATTCAGTCACTTGTCACCACGATGAGCGTCGTCGTCCTCGTATATTTTCAGATCAAAGTTTATAATAAAAAACAACAAAGTATGATACGGTACTTGCCACACTTACCGCTACATGACATATGTTGTGGCATTCACTTAGTAAAATATTAATTAAAAATGTTTTTTATTTTTACAACGAGGTACATACAGCACTAACACACACATAAACGGCGTACATACTCGTGGATAATGACAAAGATTTTCATGTGGTTGTTGTTGCTGTGAAAACAAAACTCAAACCAAAAACAACAACAGCAGCATCAACAAAAAGTTCTACATAAACACTCAAAGCTAGCTAAGCTAAAAAACAGAAACCGTAGCAAACAAACAAACGAACGAACAACAAACAATCCCTAATGTATCGTTTATCCGACGACTTGCATGCATATTTTGTGCGTTAAATAAATACACGAGAACATACATTCGTACAAGAGGAGGCCGGCCGCACATGGAGTATAGAAGTGCATCAGGACCAGCAAACACGGCCAGTGCAATATCACATCATCAGGCCACAGCCAGTGGCCCACAAAGATCTAGTCGTCATTGAAACAAGTCAAGTGCAGAGTATCTGCCACGAGAGGAACAGACACAACAGCCACCGCAATGTAAAATTAAAAAAGGTATGTATATATGTACGTATGTAACTTTAATGTTTGCCTAACGCCACCGCCATGCTCCGCCATTATTCTTGATATCCTTTTGATAGGACATTATAATGATTCTACTACTAAGACTTCTAAGGCTTATTTCATAAATAACATGCGAAATGAAATGGAAGGCAAGGCTTTATAAGAAAAAAAAAACGAAATGAGAATAACAACAGAAAACGTGGTTGCATAAAGAACGCTTGCAGGTTGTTCCCCAAGTTATTAAATAGTTGTAGGCTGTTGGTGATGGTGGGTGGTGACTATGCAACAACCACTATTGCGGTTTTAGTTTTTGTTAGAATATGTAATTGCACAGTGTTTTAAGACAAATAATACTTTTTTTGAAGATATATCAGACCATTAGATTTAAAGGCTAATTCTACAGCTTTACGAATCATACTGAGGATTTTCAAATCATATTTTTAAGGCAATCAGAATATCGATAATTGCACTAAATCTATATTTTGTATAAATATTAAACTCTTTCATAGACCACGCGGGATTTGTTATATGTTATAGTAACAGAAAAAGTGTACCTCCCCTTCTCCGAATTTAATGTAGGTTTTGAAAATAATACGATTTGTGATTAATGGATCAAATCCTTTACTTCATTCCCTCCAATTGAAAAATGTGGGCTAATTGGGGGGGATGTAGCAGAATAAGCAGACAGCTTAATCTGGGTTTGGTAAAAGTAGCACAATGTGCAAAGATTAGATCTAATCCGACAATCTATTCGCTTAATATTGAATTAAAACATTTTTTAAAACCGATGAGTCCCATCTTCGGTCTCGATGGCTTAGTTAGAAAACTACGGTGTGTAAGGTTTGAATAATACTCCGTTCGATTAATATTGGCTTAAGAAATACTTAAATTGTGAATCTTTGGGGCTGACGTCCAAAACTAATGTATAGCTATCGTATGAACTAGGATAAATCCAATCGATCAAGATCTTCCTTAGTTTTTAACTTGGTTTGTGGTAAAAAAAAGATTCAAAAGATTTTCCAAATATATTTTTTCAAAGGTCCGCCATTTGGTTGATTTTTGAGCGAAGTCAATAATCTTAGTTCATTCGAGAGCCAGACATGTACCCTTTCTAACACCGTTAAAATTTTTTGGATTCCGATGTTTCAGTGAGGAGTTATTATGCCCGCCATCAAAAATAAGACCCTTTCTTTAATCCCATAAAGCAACAACAAAATTTTGTAAATTATTTTTCTTTTCCTTTAAATCTTGAAACATAGCAAAGTTATAAACCTTCACAAGCTTTGGTATTGATTTACCGCCGATTGAAAAATATTGAAAAAATTAAAAGCGAGAATGAAATGGTGTATTATATGCATGGATAAGAATACTCAAAAATCATAGGCTTCCCGAAATGTGTTTTTAGCATATTTTTACAAAATAGTTTTTATTGCTTCGATTTTTGAGAATATTTGTTTAAGGTCTATACGATGCGTGGCTTTTAAGAATTTGTTTTTTAAAGAGAAATAGAAGCGTGCAGTTTTTCAGATTTTTCAGGATCATCAGAAGAATTTTTAAAGAGTATTTTAGGGTCTATTAGAAGCCTAGATTATTTAAGAATATTTTTTGTTATATTTAGTATTTACTAGCTGGCCCGGCAAACGTTGTTTTGCCTTATCAATATTGCATCAATATAAGGTTGGTAAAAAACATTTGCCACTAAGTTTATGTCAATAAAAAGTATTAACTGGTACCCCAATGCAGGCCCAAGCACATAACAGTTTATAATTTGGTAGAACTTATTTCACCATTTTTTTTTTTTCAATAGAAGGTCATATTTTGTTATTGCTTTAACGTTTTTACATTATCTTAATTGTCCCTTCTTGAAGGATTCTTAATTACAAATATATTTTCTCCAATATTCACATGCTGTTCATTAAGTTTGAATTTTGTATCTTTAATTGTTTCATTGCCTAAAAGGGTCTTTAAAAGAATGCATTACCGAACCTAAATGGAATATTGGTTTTATCTGTAGATATCTTAGTATTTTTAAGAAATCGAGATCAAATTAGTTAGTCGTTTCATCTATACATCCTCGAAATAATAGTTTTCAATAATTTTTTCATTTCACACAATTTTTATTCCAATATGATGATAATGGAGAGATGAAAACAGCAGATTATATTGGAATTACTAAACTGGTGGTTATTATCATTAATGTCATAATAGGACCAAAAATTATGAGTCGAAAGATCTTGAATTGGACAAATTTTTTACTTCCTGGTTGTTTAAGCTTAGATCTGTAATTATCTGAGCATAACACACACTTTCATGCGCTGATTTATTCAAGATATTCAGATATATGCATAGAAAATGAGGTATGGCAACTGTTGATGCCATCGACATCCCGGAATTTTGGAACTTTATTTTGCTTATCTTACTTCAATGCGATGGCATGGCTGACTGCGAAATTTTCTGTGCAGTCTATTCAGCGATTTTTTTGTCTATTTCATATGTATAGATAGATGTAATACAATGGGGAGTACATTACCGCCATTGTACCACGCCAATTTATATACGGATGATACGTATTTGTAAGGAAGATAGTGAAATTTTGAAGTCGAAATCTGTAAGCTCTCTTAAGATATAAGAATAGAATAGGTATATTATTTAATATGTGTGCTTACTTTTGATGCTATAAGTCCGCATCCACGTTGAATTTAAGAATTTTATCTAGCCTAAGTTACTTCTATCGGAAAGCATGAGGTACTGTAAAAATCTCAGTAAAATCTTTTTAGCGGGTTTTGAATATTCAAACAAAACTTTTTTATTCTCTATATTTAGATTATTTAAGTACAACGGGAAGTGCATTTATCTCCAATCGTACAGCGCTCATTTTTGAATGGATGATGTGTATATACGCCTACGTTATTCAGACAGATTTTGTAGACGGTATCTGTAACCGTTCTTAAAATATATCCATATTACATGTTCAGAAATTTTGAGGTACGTTCACTGTTTATGATATAACTCTTCATCCACGCGGAATTTTTAAAGTTTATCTAGCCTATGTTACTTTCAGGGCATGTTATGACATACTGTGTAAATCTCATTAATATCTGTTCAGCGGTTTTTTCATCTATCGGTAACATACAAACAAACAAATTTTTTCTATTTATATAAAGGTTATTAAGGCAATGACAATCCAATTGATTGTAGAAAATTAACCCATTTCAGCAATTGTTTCATTGTAGAGAGCCTGCATGTTTAGTCCTAATGGTAGTAGATTTGGCTATGAAGCTGGGCAGAGGCTATAGTCTGTGAGTGACCAGTCTCGAACTGTTTGGGGTTCTACTGGTAATAGCTTTGGCTATGAACCTGACCGAAGGTTTCGGTAGCACGGGTGTCAGGGCCCCTAGGTCTGCGGATCTAGCCTGGCAGTTGGTGTTGGCCCTTCGGGGAGCATCGTGCTGGATGTGGTTTATACCCAAATCGCGGGGAGAGCTTTGGCTCGGTGTGGAGTTGCATTACAACCGGGTGCCTGACCCATAGAAAGGCAGGAGTTTTAGATGGGCTCCGCTCCTCATCCAAGGAGGGGATCGCGTCCAAATACGTGTGATCGATTGGTACCTGTATTTCGGTGTGGGGGCGTTGGTTGACGCTTTGTATTAACTGGTGTTTACAGCACCGTGGGGTAAGACCGCAAGGTAGGTACCCACGTACTCTAAGCATCTCTGTAGAAAATTAACATATTTTGAGAATTTTCCATAATTAACAATTACTTAAAGGTATACGCTGCCCATTTTCGCCCAAAATATGTTTAAAAAGAACTACGAAGAGATGAAACCATAAAGGTTCGATATAAAATGTGTGGAAAATCTAATATCTTTCAAAATATATTTTGCAACATTTTCGCGGATTTTTCTCAAAATGTTCTTTCATTAAAACCTTTCCACTTCAATTACAGATTACTAACAGAAACTCTAAGTCAAATCGGTCCAGCCGTTTCTTTAAAATCATTTTTGCAAGATTTTCGCGGATTTTTCTCAAATTTTTCTTTCATAAAAACCTTCCCACTATAATTACCGACAACTGAATGAAATTTTGAGTCAAATCGGCCCAGCCGTTCTCAATTGATGCGTTAGTATACATTTTCTTGGCTCCATTTTTATATATATAGATTTAAGAATATATTTCAAAGACTATGAGAAGTTTCAATTTTTTTAATAAATTTTCAAGGACTATCAGAAGTCTGGGTTATTTTAGAATATTATTTAAAGACGGATATTATTAAAGATTAAAGACTATTAAGACTATTTGTTCAAGGGCTATCAGAAACGTGTATTATTAAATAATATTTGTTTAGGGTGCTATCATAGATTTTGACTTTTTAACAATAACAAGAGCTTTCAGAATCAAGGATTATTAATTATTATTATTATTTATTTTTTTTAACCTGTTTTGCATGCAATATCATTGGATTTTTGGAGCATACTTTTACAAAACCTATCAACAACGAGGTATATTTAAGGTGTGCCAGAATCATAAGAATTGTTAAAAACACTTTTTCAAGGAGAAATCATTTATTAGCGTGGTATCTCTAAGGGCTACTATGTCATGGATGGTCCAGAGCTACCAGATCTAGGTATACTTTTTCAAGAGATTTGTTTAAAAATGTTATAAAGTTTTATCAAAATTAACTATATATATATATATATATATATTTCAAACTTAAAAACGCGGATTATTCTGAATGAGAGTTATTCTGAATAATAAACGTGGATTTATTAGAAAGTTGTTTAGGGGGTGCTAACTATTTCGAATATATCTCTAAAAGAACTATCAGTTTTTTTTTCTCAAAACTAATGTAGGTTAAAATTTCCCCCTCGATATTTCAAATGTGCTATGACATTTTCTAAGCCATCTTTCCACCCTGTTCATCATAAATTTCGCTAGGATTTTCTTTATAGTTGTTGCATTACAAAAACAAAAGCAAAAATAACGAAAAAGAACGACATTTCTTCTCCATTTAGTAAAAGTGGGTTTATTTGAATGACCTTCTGCAAGCTGTTTAGTTTGAGTTGTTTTTTCTCTCTCATCTTCTTCGTCTTCATCTGCACTACTGAAATGATGATATTGTGAAACTTTTCCATAACAAGACGATACAATGTGTCACATTTTAAAGAAACTGAAACAAAAACTACAAAAACACACATCCACTTTTTTTAAAGACTGACCAACCGACCGGCCATTCATTGATTTTCAAATAACTTTGAGACAAGTAAAACTTTATCTGGTGGATAATCAAAGTTTTTTCTTTTTTGATTTTGTTTCTTGCGAAATGAAGCAATCTAAAACATGTCTCTTTTTCAAGCAATTAGATGGAATGTGTTCAATATTGTGGTTGAGTAATGTTAATGCGGGCGTTTTACAACAAAAATAAAAAACGAAACGAAAAAAGATTTATAAGAGTACAACATTTCAAATTGTTGCTCAATTATCATTGAAGCGTAGAGATTTAAAGTAGTTTCACATGAAAAGTATAACCACTTGGAAAGTTTTTATAGTTATTAGTTCGATAATATGGAGATTTAAATGGGCAACTTGATGGAAATAGTTGAAGGAATTGAATCTAAGGAATAAATTGTATTAGTTGAAAAATTAGGTTTTAGGGAAGTGAATTATGTACAACGAAAAACATAACTAAATATGTAGGAGGTTGTAGATTTGTGTGGTATCGATTTGTCTCAGATAAATTGATTAAAATCTGACAAAGATTATTATAACACAAAGCCATGCGATCGGTTGTCCCAACAAGACATACATGTTATACCCTCAGCCTCACGGCTAATGAGTATATAAACTTTGCAATGGCAATAATGTGCCTCATCGAAATATTGGTTTATTCTCCATTTTTCAAATCCGTTTCAAACTATTTGGAGACGATTAAGAAATGTCGGTCGGTCTGGCTGGTACGATAACTTCGAGAATTAACTAAACGATTTCATACAAACTTTTCATATTTTCTAAACATGTATCAAGTTCGAAGATGAGGAATATCGGTTCTCTCCATTTGGTACCTGCCCCACAAAATGGTCAAATGGTTGCTAAAAATTAATTTAATAACATCATGCGACCTGCTATTCAATTTAAAGCAAACTTTGTACAACCTATTGTTTTTACCAAGATCGACGATGAGACCCATCGGCCCACTCCTTCTTGTATACACCCCACAAAGTATTACAATTTTAAATATTTTTTTTAATCTCATAATAAGTCAATGGAAATATTCAAATCCCCAAAAGATGTCAATATTTTGAAAATCCAATATGAAGCGAATTGGATTTTCGATTTCGAATCCATGCCTTGCAAATCGTAACACTTTTATCGAACCGGTCCTCTCTTTTTTTAGCAAACCTACTTTAAATCTGAAGATGGGATCTACAGGGCAACTTCTAATGGTACCTACGTATACTGAACTGGTATAATGGCAATATGACATAGAGGCTTCCTGGGGCATACATCAGATATTGCAGAACACCTGGCCATAAAACGATTTGTTCAACGCACTACTTGTCAATCGCTCACAGAATGCTCGTGTGGATTTGTACAAAGAAATGTTAAACCAGTTAGCGGAGTAGTATAGTCGGACGGGCCCTACATCCTACACAACTACCACTGAAATCTATGTTTCTGCGAATCTATATTCCGAGCCAAGGTAATATTTTGAGATATTTGCTCTCTCTTAACCGGGTCTATGTCATTCAGGAGTAAATACATACGCACCAAAATACACATTTTGTAATTCTTCACACAAAAGTCTAGGTCCGTTTGATCCGCTAAATATTGACCGCTCTTCATCAAAACAATAGAGGGCTTATTTGGCCAAAACCCATCCTGCATGCAAAATTTAGTGACGATTGGTCCATGACTGTGACCTGTATCGTGTTTACAAATTATAATGGACCGAGATTGACTCAGCTGGTCGCGATATGGCCATAGGTATACTTAATATTTTGCGGCGTTACAAATTCATGGGGCTGCACAAAGCTATAATACCTTGACAAAACAGTTGTGTAGGATATAAAAACATAATTGCTGTCCTACAGAAGACTTATATAGACCCTCACGGGGGACGAATCAAAGACCTGTGAGTCTTCGAAGACGAGCCAACTCTAGTTGTTGATTGGAAGAATCACCTCGATGAAAATTGTTGATTTGTTTTTTTTTTTTTCTTTTTGATGAATCAAAGACCTGTGGCTGTGAGCCCTAACAAAAAAGCAATCGACAATTGGATTAGACGAGCCTAATACAACTGTAGTTGTTGATTGGAAAAAATACTACGATGCAAATTCGGTTTGATTTGTTTTTCTCTTTGGTAGAGGTTATTGATCGATTTTTGCAATGAAAAAGAAAGACATGGCGCGAACCTACACACTTACCATTACGAAAATTACCAATTACACAAAAATAAAACCAATTACCAAAATTTTGCAATGCAAGAAAAATATGATAATCGCTTGGTGCCAAATCCGGACTGTATGTATGTCGGATGCATTAAAACTTCCCAAGCAAGCTCCTGAAGTTTCTGTCAAGTCACTGTAGATGTGTGTAGCCTAAAGTTGTCATGGTGAAACACAACACCTATCCTGTTGGTCCTTTTCTGGTCAATTGTATATGATTTAAAACTGTTTTATGGTAGGTTTTTAGCTCCTGGGCGTTATTACGACACTAACATGCTGGTCAACTTCGATCATTTCGCCGTTTTTATCGACATTTTAGACGACCGGCCTACATGTGCGAGGTGCATCTTTAAAATCAAATATTTCTGGACGGAATCACAATTCACAATTTTAGCCGCTTGGCTTACATTTTCGCCTTTGCCAAAGTAAAACTGTAAAATGTACCTAATTTTCTCTTTGAATGCACCAATCAAAAAACAGCGTAAATCTGAAATTGTTTGATCGATACTTTACGAGAAATCTGCCAGTACAGCCATCTGCCGAAAAAATAATGGATTTCTTTTTTCCCAAACCTTATATCAAATTTGAGCGAATTCAGCATAAAATCCTTGAAAATACAGATTAATACAGGTATGATAAAATAGACATAGACTTTTATTATCATAAGGAGTATTACTTTATGGGGTCTCCGGCGTATTTTTTGGTCCCTCACACAAAAAACAAGTGTATGAATGATTGTAGATATTGTCACCTGTTTAGACCCGAACGTCAAAAATAGAAAATTATCATCTAGCATCAAACGTATAATCCATGGAATATAATCTATACATATACATTAAACACAAAAATAAAACCAAATTGTTGTTCAATATACAACCTAATATCGTAATACTCATTTCTATAGTTTTTTTTTTTTTTCATAAATTTATTTCTTTTGAAACTCAGTTGAGTGTGTCCTTAAGTTTTTGTTCATTTCACCTCACCACCTGTATTGCTATAAAACACTTTTATCTATTCTTTATGACATTTTTTTTTGCCACACACATGCATACATTTATCAAAAGTGTAAATGTAAAACTTAATTTATTTTTCTATTTTGATTCTGTGTTTTATGATTTCTATGTACAGTTATTTTTTTATTATCTCAGTTTCTTTCATTCTGCAGTGCCATACATTTGTCGTCCACTGCATCAAAAGAATATTGCAAGTTCAATTTCATTTAGCAACCATTCAAATGTCAGACATTAGAGTGGGTAAGAAAAAAAATAACAAATTTTAAAGGGATGAATATGACAATAAATACTAAGGAAATTATGTTGATCCAAGTAAGACAAACTTGACCAGAATTATGGTCATATCTGTCCAAATTCGATCTAACGATTTAACTGTTGAAGAAATCTAGGGGTTTGAAAGCAAAATTTAAATGGTTTTCCTAGTTTATCAAGAAAAATTTCCTTTAAGGGAACCGTTGCAAAATTTGGAACCGATTGGATTATTAGTTTTTGAGTTATCGTGCCCGCCATTCGCAAAAAAATGTTTAGAGAAAAACGCGTTTAAAGTTTGAGAAGCCCTTCAGCCGTCACTTGATGCTGACACAATAAATCGGCTATATCTTCAAGAGTTCTTGAGATTTTCACTTGAAATTTTGTAGAGACATTCTTTAATCAGTGTAGATTCGAATTATATCAAAAAAAAATGTTGACCCCGAGAATGGGAGGGGTCCCCTTAATGTAAAGTAAAATTAGACTTCAACACTATTGGGAATATATTCGAATCAATATGTCTTCATAAATGATATCATATAAAGGACAGATCTTTTCTATGGAATTTTGGATAAGTCTTTATAACCGATATGTCGTTATAAACGATTTCGACTGTTTATAAAATAATTTATAAACATTAAGAAAGGTAATATTCATATTAAAGCGTGTAAAATAATTTTATATTGGAATTAAAAAAAAAGCAAAACAAGTTTTCATAATTTATTCCACACTAATATATGCATACCTCAGTTTTTGTATATTTACACTACCAGAAATTGAAAAACAATTTTCATTTTGTTTTTCAATTTCAATCGAATGCAGTGTCAACAATATGTAGATGAAAATGGAAACGAAGTATGAAAAATGTGGCAAAAACTATCTCAACATTCGATAACTCTCTATTAATCGAAAATATTTGAAGATATACGAGGATATATTTGATAGATATAGAAAATTAGAAATAGAGGACAATATTTATTCAGTTATATGAACATTCCAAATAAGTTAATTTCTACATAAATCTAGCATTATATTATAATTAACCCGAAGCCCCTGAGATTCATATTGTCGCCTACCCCAATATATAATATACACAGAATTTAATCAATCCCTACAAATGACATCTCCAATGACTTTGGTGTAATGGAGAAGGAGTGGACCGATATTCCCCATCATCGAACTTGAACTAAGTTTGGAAGATATATTAGTTTGGGGAAAAATAATTCCATTATGAAAATTTCGATAAAATCAGAGAAATACTCGAAGCAGTCGAAACATCGCCCAGGAGCTAAAAGCTGGATTCAAAAAGAAGCTCGATGTTTGGGTGCCACACCAATTACAGAAAAAATAGGATGGATCGAATTTCCATCTGCGAAGCCTTGGCCAAACAAAATGAGATAGACCCATTTCTTAAACGGATGGTGACTGGAGATGAGAAATGGATCACATACGATAACCCTCTGCGAAAACGATCGTGGTCAAAGAGCGGTGAAGTACCTCAAACTGTGGCCAAACCAGGACTAACGGCCAGGAAGGTTCTGCTATGCATTTGGTGGGACTGGAAGGGGATTATTTATTATGGGTTGCCATTTAAACAAAGCTGGATTCCAAAAGAAGCTCGATGTTTGGGTGCCACACCAACTACAGAAAAAATAGGATGGATCGAATTTCCATCTGCGAAGCCTTGGCCAAATGGAATAAGATAGACGCATTTCTTAAACGGATGAGGACTGGAGATGAGAAATGGATCACATACGATAACCCTCTTCGAAAACGATCGTGGTCAAAGAGCGGTGAAGCATCTCAAACTGTGGCCAAACCAGGACTAACGGCCAGGAAGGTTCTGCTATGCATTTGGAGGGACTGGAAGGCGATTATTTAATATGAGTTGCTTTCAAACATTAAATTCTGATCTCTGCTGTCAACAACTGGACCGTTTGAAGATAGCAATTGACCAGAAATGGCCAGAATTGGCCAACAGGAGAGGTGTCGTGTTCCACCAGGACAGCGCTAGGCCACACACATCTACATTGACTCGCCAGAAACTTCGGGAGCTTGGTTGGGAAGTTTTAATATACGTCCGCCATACACTCTGGACTTGGCACCAAGCGATTATCATATTTTTATTGCATTGCAAAATTGTTGTCTAGGGAAGATTGTGAAAATCGACTACTAAAGTTTTTTGCAACTAGAGAGCAGGACTTCTATGAGAGAGGCATTATGAAGTCACCTTTAAAGTGGCAACAAATCATATAACAAAACATATTTGCATATTTAGCCCAAATCGGACATTCCGAAACCTTAATATAGTTCATATAAAAATAATGGAATTGTGTTGTCGTTTAGTTTGTGGATAGTATCATTTCCCAAGAATGACTTGAAATCGTTTCGCTGTCTTGAGATCGTCAAAACTAGTCATATGAAGACTGCTCCGCTAAAGCTATGTAGGACGGTCAATTCTGGTACGTCACATTTTGTTTGCCTGAAGTGTTGTGGAGAAATTCGGAAAAACCAAAAGCGAAGAAAAATTTTGTACCATAAATATGTGACCTCTCACACATCGGCTCAATCCAGCGGCAGACAGACCAAAAAATAGAATTGATGGGTCAACCAATATATAGCGCAGACTTGACCTCTCATGGACTTTTTTATTCTCACACTTCAAGAAAAAAATGCATGGTCAATTATTTGCATCGCCTTTTGCTATTGAAGTGGCGAATAAGATGTCTCAATTGGAGTGGAAAAGGTGTTCTTAGTAAAGTCCTTCAGATTTTTCCATTCACATGCCGTTAGGTCGGTGAATAGTGTCATTTCTCAAGAATCGTGTACGAAGGCTTACAAAGGCCGGACAGTAGCATAGAAAATGTGTCAGTGTTCCGTTATCTTCCCCGTTCAACACCTGCTGCTTCCCTAGCATCCAATCTTGTGTAAATGTACCTGCAGGCTGAGATTTCCTGTGATCATTTGGATCTCCTAATAATATTTTTGTGTTTTTCCAGGCCTCATGTTATTCCAAAGAATGTTGTGGGGTTCGGCAGTATTTACGTTTATAGTGGGTAAGACAGTAGCACTTCTGGCAAGAGAATGTCGTTCGAAATTTTGGATGGATGGACTTTTCGTTAAGTCCTCAAATACATCCATACAAAGTTACAAGTCTTCAATATGCTTGAACCTTCGCCTGTAGGACCTTATTGTGATCTGGCTGGCGAATTGAAATTTCGGTTATTCAATAAAAAGTTCCAATACTGATGTTCCTGCATGGACTCTTTATAATGCCCTACGATAAGATACGATAAGAGTCTTCTTGGAATATTTTAATACATTCCGTTTGCAATACCTCGGTATATTCACCTTATAGTGAAGGGTATAATAATAATTGTATTTCAAATTCCGTTACATCCACATGCAGACCTCGTTAATACCTCAATCAGCACAAACAATTATGATTTATTTGATTATATTCCGTTAGGTGCATGAATATTATTTATTTAAACTTGGCAGGTAAATAACCAAAACGCAATTTTCAGTTTAAGCAAATTTAATAAATAAATACCGACTAAAATTTATTATTCATTCAATATCAATTATTTCAATTATTATTTTTACCGCAATAAGAGATTCCTGGCTGTGTATGTGAAAGTATGCGGACAATCGACAAATAAAGAAAATACCAAAAAATGTCCAACATAACGATATTTACGTAATATTACATTGTGTGTGTGTGTGTATGCATGTACATTTACCACATTTTGAAGAGACTACTTATGGGTTGATTGGTTATAAACGTAAATATATCGGCTTGTCCTCCATAAAGTTAATGCCATATTAAATGGATAATATATAAATATTTAAATATAAAAATTGCCAGCGGTCATCATCTGCCACCATTGTGTGAGTGTGCGTGTGTGTGTGTTTTTTTTTTATTAAATGCTCATTGAACTGCAAGGAATTTCCCTTTAATGAAAACACATCAACAGTTAAAAATTTCCTGAAATGCTCTTTAAATAACACCATGACTGCATCATGACAATGAGGGCAGCATGCGTAGAGAGCACAATGTTTTCCAGTACTAGGGTGTATCTAAATTAATGATGTTGAAAAAATAGTTTCGTCAAAATTCAAACTGGTGCGGAGTGAGACGGAGGCAATGAAGAATATTGTAACTCTTTTCTGGAAAGGGACAGATTGAAATAGGCGAATTCTTTGTCCGACTAATGCGACATATTATCCCTCTACATTCATTATTTGAGATTTTCATTTGAAATCTGGTAAGGTCGGATGGATCGAATGTATGATACCCTACAGAACTATGTACCCTACAATAATCGCTGGTTGTATATATACATAGATATACAGATGGTTGGACTTGCATAAACCGTCTCAGAAAGTAATTTTATGTGTATCTTTAAACGATTATCTCGATTCCATCCGCATATTTGAAACATATGCGAAATAGTCCTCTTTCAATTTTATAGAAATTGAGTTTATAAGATATATGTAGACCTTATATCTGCATATGTTACGTTACTATATTATTCTTAACAATGGCACAGCATGTAAACATCCATTTCAATACACACGTCTGTAAAATAAACAATGTGCGAATTTACCTTCCCAGTAGGCTGCCAACTTTACAATAATTGTTACGAAAAACGTTTAACCATTGGTTCTGCTTATTTGATATTTCGCCTTAAATGTAAAATGCTGACATTTAACGAATTAATTATGTGTTATAGGAATTTCCAGGAATAGATTTTTCATTGAATCAGAATTTTCAGAAAAAATCTGTATGGGGATGATAGTCGGAATTCACCATAGGTCAGGCTTTTGAGTATAGCTTCATTTGCGTCTATTGCTAAATATTTTTGATAATTTGCTTCTTTCTTTCCAATATTCTACAAAAATGCTGCTCACAAAATTTTAGCTATATTTATTGTCATATTCTAGCTTTCCCCGGCCCTTGCTCAAAATATCGTTATATGGGGCTTCCAGTCAACGGGAATGTATATCGAAATGTTGTTAGAACATTTTCATAACCTTTACTAGACTGTGGTACACAAATTGGTACACACAGGCTACCCACATATATTTTCGTCCGATTTTTAGCCAATGATGCACCAAAGAGTCAAATTTGAGCCGATTTTCACAAAATTTTGTACAACGTACTGAAATTGCGATAGCATAACGTGTACTACGTTTTATTGAAATTTATTGAAATTGCGATAGCATAACGTGTACCACGGTTTATTGAAATCGGTTCAGATTTAGAAATAACTCCCATATATATTTTCGTCCAATTTTTCGCAAATGGTGCACCAAAGAATTAATTGGTGTAACAAATAATGAACTGGAGATTATATTTTGACCAGCGCTCTGTGTTGTAGCCTAATGAATAGTTTGATTTAAATCAGTTTACATAATTTTGCCCCATTGTACAAAAACAATTTTAAGCCTCTGCTAATGACATGGAATTCGACATAGGTTACCGAGGACATGTGTGTTGTACCCAAGAAGAATCCATTGTATATACTTTAGAGGGTTGGAAATGATTATTTTGATGAGTTATAAACGGAAAAACGAACTTAATATACCCTCAACCATAGTGAGGTACAAATGTACCCGGTTATTGATCTATGGTTAATTCGGTTCACATATATAGACACAGATCACATATTTAATGTTGTCTAATTTCATTTCAATGGTACTTAAAAAATGTGAGGTCTGTTAGGATTCTTCTCTTGAATATAGCCAAAGTGACACAGAGTATTATATAGTCGGCCCCGTCCGAATTTATTACTTTCTTTTCTGGTTAACTATTGCGATCCCCAAATTGATTAGATTGAAAAATCTTTGTAATTTGTTCACAAAATCGAAAAGCTGTATCCCGAAAGCCGGAAAAGCAAGTGACGCCTTACCAAAAGCATATAGACATTGCTTTGTACTTTAAAAAAAGACATATGAAGAACACTACATCTGGATTGCATTGGGTGGTCGGACTCTTGAGAGGAACAGGGCTACTTCATATTCACATTTAGAATTCGTTTCCCACAATTTACAAATATCAGTCTGTCTATCGTACAACCGTCTGGCGAGCATGGTAACTCTAGAAGGGATTAACCGGTTTCATGAAAACTTTGCACATCTTATTATTTCTTCCAAAATTTAAGTTCGGGAAGAGAAACTAAACTTTGAAAAATTAAGCCTAGACCAAGTTCGAAGATGGGATACACTCTGAGGTACACTTCTTCTGGTAACTCCCCTAAAAGGGTAAACATGTTCATTAATTATAAATCCAATATCTAGCGAATGGAATCTCTGATTTGAAACAAACTTTGCATAATCTATTATTTTTATACCCTCAGCCTTATGGCTAATGAGTGTCTATACACTTTGAAACGGTGAAAATGTGTCTCATCGAAATATCGGGTTTAGACCCCTTGTTTCTTTGAACCAAATCCGTCTCGGAAAATTTGGAGTTGATTTACAAATATCCGTCCGTTGTCCGTTTGTCTGTCTGGCCGGCTGGTGCGCACGATAACTCTCGAAGGGAATAATCGATTCTATGCAAACTTTTCACATCTTATTTCTTCTTCCACACTTAGTTCAAGTTCGTAGATGGGGAATATCGGTCCACTCTTTCTGGTACCTCCCACAAAAAATGGTCAAAATTGTGGAGAAAATGAATTTTATAATATCATGCAAACGGACTATCCGATTTGAACCAAACTTTGTACAACCTATTATGTTAACCAAGCTTAGATCAAGCAGGAAAATGGGACCCATTGGTCCAGTCCTTCTGGTACCTCCCCCACAAATAGTCAAAATATTCAACATTTATAAATCTAATATCAGCGAATGGAATGTACGATTTGAACCAAACTTTGCTAAACCTATTATCTTTATTACTAAGTCTAGATCAAGTTTGATAATGGGATCCATTGGTCCACTTCTTCTGGTACCTCCCCCATAAAGGGTCAAAATTTTTAATATTTATAAATCAAATATCAGGCGAAGTGAATGTCCGATTTGAACCAAACTTTGCACTAACTATTATCTTTACCATGTCCAGATCAAGTCCGAAGTTAGGACCCGTCTGCCCTCTCATCTGGTACCTCCCCCAAAAAGGGACAATAAAATATAATCTTGCAAATTTTATTTGAATAACCGGATTGCTCAAATTAAGTCGGAAACATCTATGATAAAAACATATACCTTATATAAAAAAAATAATGTTGTGTGTGTAATTCCGAAGACCTTCCCCGCAAACCATAGGGTCAGGCAACTGATACTTGTTATCAAGCACAAATCAAATCTGAAGATAAGACCCATTGGTCCAATTTTCAATTTTATGCTAATGTAATGTTGGATTTAACCCAAACTGTGCATATCGTAACATTTCTTACAACCTCAAATTAAGTTCTAAAATGGGGAAAATCGGTTCACTCCTACTAGTACCTCCCCCACAAGTGGTCAAAGTTGTGTTAAAAACACATTTTATATTATTATACCAACAGAGCATCCGATTCAAACCAAACTTGCCACAAACTAATATTGTAACCATGCCTTTTTATACCCTTTACCACACTGCCGGTAGTACAAAATGAAAAAATTCGCTGTTGCAAACATAAATTTACTGTGAAAAAAATTCATTTCATACGACCCTGGGATGGGATGTAGACAAATTTGCAGGTAGTTCTCCACAATAATTGAACTAATAGACTCTCTATAGACCTCTACGGCTATTGCAGGTTATTTTTGAGATCACTTGTCTCCAGTCAAATTGAATGAGGAATATTTTTGTAAGACATATCCTCCTACTACCTCGAATCCTAAATACCATTAGAGATTTTTGAACCAATTTTTTTAAAAAAATGTGGCTCATAAGATTTTCTAAAAATAATATGTAATAGTTAATATACTCGTCACGGAATTTTATCCCCATAAGGAATTTTCCAACCCCGGGCCAAGACATCGATCACAGTGTTATGCGTAATAAAATTATTTTATTTATTGCATTATATTATTAGTCAATACATAGACTCGAAAACAATTTACATTAAAAACCACAAATATTCATTGTTCCATGTTATATTTTTCACAAGTTACATTTAAACAGTATCGACTGTGCACATATATCGTTTACATTTCATTAGCCTCATTTTTGTTGCTGTATTCACTCTTCCATAAATGAATTCATCATTTCCTGTTGTTAAACATGAACTGTGCGCACAAATCCGAACGTAGGTGTGATGTAGTGATGCCAAAGCCAGTGTGGCTGCTTCATTACAACAGTTAACATTTACTGATTCGACCAGTTCTACGCTGTTGCCAACAAAATATACAGTGGCTGGTGTATCCCTTTCTCTATTTCCTTGCATTGTTTCCATCATTTGTTTACATTATTTTTGTTTCAACATACGGATGAAGCAGCCTGGAGCTAGCGCCACCAATCATGACATTTGCTATTTAGCGCCGTCATAGTAATAGCCACCACATGTTATGAATAGATGATGTCTTCTTTATATGATGTGAATGGAAAGTTCACTTGAGAAAATGTGTTAATAATAAAACTATTGTTTACGGAACAAAACAACAACGACGAGAAACAATATGACAAAAAAGAAGTGTAAACAAAACACAAGAGACAAGGAGAACGAAAAAATGCCACTTGAGCACAATTCAAACAAAAGCCAAGAGTGCTACGCGAAAATATAGAAACACTCAGCATTCTTAATGCCAAAAAAATTTGCTATGGGAAATGAGATGCCATTTTCATTTGCACATACAGGCGCACACATTTTAGAGAAATCCTATATAAAATGTTAGTAACGGAAAGTAATGGATTTCCCCTAATATTTTCTGTGTTTAGCACTGCTTTTAAATGTGACAATATTTATATAGGGTATGTTTACATAGCTGGCTATTTTAGGGGCACACCATGTTACTAGGATTTTATATTTACTACTTCACACTTTTAAATAGAACAACAACAACAACGAATACCATCACTATCTTCGCCATCATATTTCATCATGTGTTAAGGAAAACACAACCTTATCAACTAAGAATTTTACATCATGGTTTATATAAATTTAAAGTAGTCATACACTCATAAGTTTTATACAGTAGACAATATGGACACTTTTGTTGCCATAAATGGGGTATTATACTCTTAGCCTGACTGACTGATAGCATACTTACTTAGCTGGTTTGAAACAGAACATTTGTTCCATAAGCCGAGCTTAAAAAGAGATTTCAAGCCGCGTCGGTCTTGTTCGCACCTCATCCAATTTGAAAGACCATTTTCCGAGATGTTGTCTTCTACTTGATCTTTCCGTTGGATTCGTGGCCTTCCCTTCTGCGTGAACCATCACTTGGCTCCCTTTTATATGCCTTTTGAGCTGGGGAATTTTCATCCATTCTCAAAAGATGGCCTAACCAACGTAGTCGCTGCAGCTCGATCCGTCTGACTATGTCGATTTCCTAAAATATATTGTATTAGCTCATGGTTCATTCGACGGTGATATTCACCATCGACGCAGATCGGCCCATAGATCTTCCGGAGAATTGTTCCCTCAAGCACTACAACAACTGCCTCATCTGCTTGCACAAGTACCCATGCTTCAGAGTTGCTTTTGAGTTGCTTACTCAGACCATAGTAGCATCTGTTGGTCAACACAATTCTCCTCTGGATTTCAAAGCTGATGTTAATAGTTGTATTTATTGCGGTTCCGAGGTATAAACAATCTTTGACTACCTCGAAGCAGTAGTTTTCAAGTATTACAGATAATCCGAGTCAAGTCAGCTTGATCTTCTCGTCATTTACTGCCAGTCCCACATTGGCAGAACCCTTCTCAATTAGTTCAAAGGAGGCTGTTACTGCTCGCAATGTTCTTCCCATTATGTCGATGTCATCGGTGTAGGCGAGTAACATGTGTTGTTTGGTGTACAGAGTGTCATTTCTGTTCACATTTTCATCTCGTATGACCTTTTCCAGCAGGATGTTGAACAGGTCACACGACAAACTGTCACCTTGTCGGAATCCTCGTTCGGGCTTCGAGAGGTCCCTTCCTACTTTAACTGCTGACCATGTGCCAGTTAAAGTTATCCTGCATAGCCGTATTAATTTTGCAAAAATGCCGAACGCAGACATGGCTTTAAGCATCTCTGAAATGATAGGGCTGTCGAGTGCGGCTTTATAATCGACGAATAGGTGGAATGTTTTTTTTTTCGTGGTCTTTTTGCTGGTTTTGGCGCAGTTTGAAAATCTGGTCGACAGTGGTTTTGCCAGGTCTGAAGTCGCATAGGTATGGTCAATCGTTCACACAGCACACTGGATAGCACTTTATATACGATGGGAAGGAGACTTATTCCTCTATAGTTGGCACATATCGTCATGTCTCCTTTTTTGTGCACGGGACAAAGGATGCTGAGGTTCCAATTATTGGGCATGCATTCCTCAAGCCAAATTGTACTAATCAGCCGGTGCTTGCTCCTGACCAACATCTGATCACCGGTCTTGAATTGTTCGGCTGGTTCTTTATTATTATTGTTCAGCCGATACCAGAAACTTTGCAAAATTATCCTTCCAGATCTTCAACATGTTATATATATATATATATATTTGTCAACATGTTTTCATTTTCATCTATACAGGAGGATGTACCTGCACTTTGTACATCTCGATTTGTTCACACTAACGTTTTTCTTGTTCATTCTTCTTTTTTCTGAAAATACGTTTCTCCTCTCTCCTTTTTTCCGAATAATTCTCCATCGCATTACGTTGTGCTACTGTCTGCAGGATTGCCCCATACGCTGCGTTTTTCACATCAGTAGCAATACGACACTCCTGGTCGCACCATGGGTTTCTTGGTGGTGATTTTTGGTACCCAAGTGTTGCTTTTGCTGCAGTTTGTAGGGAGTGTCATTGTTCTTCTATACTATTATCGGGACAAGAAGTGCTTTCGTCAAGCAGGTGGGTAAGTTGAGCGGAGTAGGCCACTTCTATCTGTTGTGTTTCCGGCTTTTCGACGTCGAGTTTCCATGTTACATTAGATAGCACCTTTGCTGCTAAAATAAGACGGAGGCGAACCTTGGCTGCCACAAGGTAAGTCTCCGAATCGATATTCGCTTTTCGGATTAATCGAACGTCTAGAACACTGGATTAGTGCCTTCCGTCTATCACAACATGATCGATTTGATTTCTCGTTGCTTGATCAAGAGAAATCCAGGTGACCCTGTGTATATCGATATGTTGAATCTCATGCCGTTGTCGGATGTTTCTTCATGGATGCTGAATTTTCCGACGGTGGGACCAAAAATAATTTTCCTTCCAATTTTTGCATTAAAATATCCTAGCAGAATTTTAATGTCATGGTCAGGGCAGCGGTCATATGCATTTTCTAGGCGCTCGTAAAAAAGTTTTTGGTCTGTTTATCTTTGTCTTCGTTCGGAGCATGGGTGCAAACTTGGCTATGGATTATAGCAATTCGCTCATCAACTGGAGTGAATCTGGAGATGAGGTCTTTTATTCTCCTGTTAACAATAAATCCGCAGCCAAATTCATGTCTCGTTACATGGCAACTATAATACATCCGCCAAATCGAAAGTGCAGTTTCGCAGATCTTGGTTTTTTATACGCTTGCGGGGGACGTCAACATTAGGGGGGTTTGGTTTTCCTTTTCTTAGCTTTTTCATAGTAGGAAGGGTTTTCCGAGTGTGGGCAACTAACCCGATGCCTCAACCCAATTTTTTATAGTTCTTATGGGTGAACTCACGGCACATATCAACGGGTGATAAAAATATCTACCTCAGGTGACACCATGGGGAGGTCAGTGTTCACAATTGACCAAGATAATCCTGGGATTCGCCATGTCAAAGCCAATTAGAGCCGTTGCTTGGTATCTATCAACCCCTACGCCACCCATATTTTAAACCAACCTAATAATTTTAGATCCTCCACCATAATATCTATATCGCTTGGATTCCGTTTCTGGGGGCTTTGCCACCAGATCTGCCTACAATAAATTAAATGGTTGTAATTTGTTATTGTGGTATGGTAGCAAATCTCCCTAATAAAATTAGCAATATTGGTCCACAATTAAAGGGAAGCCCCCTTTAAAATATATAATGTGATTTGAAGCATTCAGCATCTATAACTTAAATGCACCACAGAGCCGCAGATCTTCCGCACTATAAATAATTAAGACACGGCGCTAAACGATTGTTCTTTTTGAGTGGTTTTACGGCACTAACTTTATTGTCATACAGAACTTTTTCTGTGAGGAGGTTTCCCCATCGTGTGCGTCGTATTATCTTAAAAAACAACCTTATCAGCGTTGCTTGTAGGATTTTCGACCCTTAACTTAAGACATTGTAACGATCAAATCTTCTGTATTACAAAAATGTTTTCAAAGCATTTTAAACATGCTGACGACTGTCAGGAAGAGCTGACAAATTAAATTTCTGTTCAAAGCATTTTTGGGGAATCCTTAATACAACGCTATGCTGGGGAGTTTGGACAAGTGCTTCAACCAAATTAGCTGTAATTTTATATAGAAATCCTCTCTATGAAAAATGATAAATATATATTTGTCCAAGTCTGCGGTGGTCCCACGTGGTGGAGGGTATAATATGGTCCGCCCGGCAGATCTTATCGACGTTTTTACTGGTTTTAATTTCAATTTTTAAATAAATATGTTTTTTTCTTTGGGTGTATCAAGTCCACCATAGAGGAAGTAGAACGACAACATACTTATAAGAACAGAGTTGTTGTGCCACACACAAGTGGTAATTAAAACATATATGCTATGTGGATGTGTGTTCAACAAAATAGTTGTTTGTGTATGTATATATGCCGAGAGGAATATCTACAAAATTTAAGGCAGTAGGTTTGCATATATTTACATACATACGTACATCATAACCAAAAACGCACTTATATCTTGAAGGAAAGTGCAAAGCAATTTTCATAAGAAATCCTTTTTCTTCTGAATTCATTAAAATGTTCAGGTTATTTTTATTAAATTTTAATTTACATTAAAAATGTGAATATGCGAGGCAATATGAAAATGTGTTAACTAAGCGCAAAAATTAACACACAATTTTGTTAATTATTCATTTGAAATACAGACAGGGGTTTCAACGCCAGGTACAATCTGGAGTATTAATAATGTATATATACGCATGGAGGGGAAGAAAATGTAATTTATAATTTTATGGTTAAACTTTTTAAATTTATCTATACATAGATGAGTAGGTGTACAGATTTATGAACTGAAAATTGAATTTACGTGTAATAAGAGCACAACATATATATTAAACGATAAAACGACAAAATATTCTTCAATAAAATCTTCACAAAATTAAGATAAACAAATAAATGATTTTTTTTTTCAAAACATTACTTTTAAAATGTGCAGAAGATGATAGTATTGTATAGTAGTATACAAAAAATATTTAAAACATACTCTTTGAGACCTCTTTGAGAATAAATTATTTTTAAAGGTCGACATTCACTTAGGGGAGACTGTGTGAATTGGAAAATTCTGAAGGATTTCACCAAGAGCAAATAATTCCTAGAAGCTTTGGGAGAAAAACTTGTAAGATGGCTTCCTTCTCCTTTATTTCCTTTCATTTCTAGAGCGTACAAGAGACACTTTTCATTGGGTTAAGTGTATGTCCTATGTGCAAACGGAAGCTATAACATATATTGGGAGTGTTCCCATTCATAATAGTGCTTGATTTCATACAAATGATACACCAAAGACTCCAAGGCTCCATTTTATTTTGTATAGATTTCAGAATTGTATGTATTTGGTATATCTTAACAGTGATAAGATATACAGCGAACCCACCCAAATATTCCAAAGACAATAACATTAAGCGGAATAAATAAATTTAAAATAAAACAAATACATTTAAATTTAAAATAAATACAGAAAATAAAATAAATAATAGAATTACAAATAAAAGACTTCCAAATTTGGGGAGAGGCCTTAAAGAGGCGTGGATTTTTTAAAAATAATTTTTAAGGTCTCAAAGAGGCGTGGATTTTTTGAAAATAATATTAAAGGTCTTAAAGAGGTGTAGATTTTTTAAAAATATTATTTTTTACTGTCCATGAACTTGTATTTACAGTTCGCTGGCTTAACTTGTAAAGGCAACAAGTCCAATTTTCGAGAAATTGAGATTTTGATACAGTTATGTATAATAAGGCAAAATATATTGATGTAACAAATAAAAATACAGTTATCTCATTTGTTATTGTTGTTTTGTATTGATGAATAAAGGCGCTAAGTCCAATTCATCACATGTCGCTGGCTCAACATCATGTAAAGGCTCTAAGTCCACTTTTTACTTTGAGGTTTTTGGACATGATTTTCAGCCGAATTGACTGTAATCTGGTATTTTAGGTATTTATGTGGTAGCTCACCTTCCAACAAAAATTATCAATGGGTATCGGTCCACTTTTTAGGGTATCGACCATATAACGTTATACTCAATATTCGAAAATTTGGTAGGTTTGGGCACGTTTTTCAGACGAACTGGCTGTAATTTTATATTTGGGACTTTGATTGGGTATAAATCTACCAAAAAAAGTACCATTTTCTTTCTACCAAAAAGTATCAATATTGGCCCATGTTTTGGAGTACCATATTACGTTACCCCCATTATTCGGTATTTTGGGAACTTTAGGTACGTTTTTAAATCGAATTTGTTCTAATTTGATATTTTGGGTTCTCATAGGTGTCCAAACATCCTACAAAAAAATATCGATAGCTGTCCGCTGTTTGGTATAGCCCCCACAAAACTGTACAGCCACTTTTGACAATTTGAAGAATTTCGACCTCAAACTTCCGATAGCCAATAGTTTAACACTTAATTTAAATTGGTAGTAATTTACAATGGCATAACACCCATATAAGAGTCCCGATCAAATTTAAGTATTTGACTGTACACCTCATGGTAGAGATTACAAAAAAGTTCGGACCTCCATGAAAACATGCAAACTTAGCCACAGAAAAAGCTCTAAGTCCCAAAAAAGGCGGGTATCTCCGCAAATACTTATTTTATTAATTTTGCCTTTACGCAATTTAATTACACATATAAAACAAAAACAAATTGCATTTACAGATTTAAAAAATCTTTATTCAAAAGAAAGTTTGAATGTTTTTGCCTCTCCTCTAAAATTGTGAAATGTGGACTTGTCGCCTTTACAAGTTAAGCCAGCGCATTGTTTTTATACCCTCAGCTTTATGGCTAATGAAGGTATGTACACTTTGATATGATGAAAAAGTGCCTCATCGAAATATTGATTTTAGACCCCATGTTTATTTGGATCAAATCCGTTTCAGAAAATTTGGAGTCTATTCACACATGTCCGTCCGTTCTCCGGCAGCAACCAATTTCATCCAAACTTTGCACATCTTAATATTTCTTCCAAACATAGTGTAAGTTCGAAGATGGGGTATATCGGTCCATTCCTGCTGGTAACTTCCCCTCAAAATGGTGAAAATTGTGCTAAAAACTAATTTTAATTTTATCAGATTTTAGATCAAGTTTGAAGATGGGACCCATTGGTCCAATCTTTCTGGTACCTCCCCCACAAATGACAAAAATTTCCATTTTTGTAAATCCAATATCAGGCGAATAGAATGTCTGATATGAACCAAACTTTGCACAACCCATTATTTTTACGAAGTCTAGAATAAATTCAAAGATAGGAACCATTGCTCTACTCCTTCTGTTCCGAATGGTCAAAATTTTCAATGTTTGTAAATGCAATATCAGGCGAATGGAATGTCATATTTCAACAAAACCTTTCACAACCTATTATCTTTACCAACCCTATAGTCCGAAGATGAGACCAAGTAGTCCACTTCTTCCGGTACCTCCATAACAAATGGTCAATATTTTATAAAATTGTATTAACATTAAATCCGAACCTCTTTGATAAAAACACATTTCTTAAATAAAGATAACAATAAAATCTCTGTGTTTTCGAAGACCTCCGCAAACCATAGGCTGGGGGTATATATCTGTCGGCAACACCGACTGACACTTTTTTACTAGGTTTAATATTTATTTGGCTCTTTTATGTGAATTTGTATTATTTTAATATTTACTTTGCTTAATAATATTGTTTTGGTTTAATATTTGGGTGTGTTGTTTGTTGTATTTCAGTTCATTGTTAGGCATTTTTATTATAGGCATTATTATTTATATATGAAAAAACTATTTAAATAAAAAACCAACGAAAATCTGTAGCATTTGAAGAATGCTGCAGAAACGAGCTGTTTATTGCATCTCGTGGTTTCAAAAGTAAACGTTAATAAAATATTATATAAACTATTTTGTCATGAATTTTATCATTTAAATAACCTCAACGCGAACTGTTGCGAGCGTTGATTCTGTTGGGGTAATCTTCGTGAAATTTTTGACACAACACCTCCTTAAATCTAATCTGGGATTTTAGTTTGATCATGTGTAAAAACTTACGGTGCAAAGTGACTCGGACCGGCACGAAATTGTATTCGCAAAGTGATACATCGATCTCATAAAGTTGAAAGATATTGCGTACTACGAAACCACTCCCATAATTGTATTTTTTAAACTCCACAAATTTGACCAATGCTGAATTAATATACACAGTTTTCTAAAATAAGCACAGATGAATTGTAATAATTTCCCTATATAACAGTTGCGGTCCACATTTCGTATTTTGACGATTTTCCATAGTAAGTCAATATAAAATTCCAGCCACGTTTAAGGTATGTCGATTGTGCTAGCCTCATGCCGGTACTCAGTGGAAAGAAACCCTTTTAACGGAAAAGTTTCAATTGTTTCACATAGCCCCCTACGAAGGTATCGTCCTGTTTCAGGTATTTTGAAGGTCCTAGCACAATTTAGTAGCCTATGGTCCAGGGTCAGAAAAGCTCTGCTCGGAGCAAAATAACCACGAATATACATTAAGTTTTTTTTTTCTAAAAGCCATAACTTAATCATTTGGCAAATGTCAACGTCCGCTCGCAAAGATTCTCTAATATGTTAGGCTAAATAGTCCTTAAATCCAGAACATTTAATTTTGGAAATTTGGAAAAAAATAAATTCTATTTTTATGGCAATCCAATATTCTTTAAAAATCCACGTCTCTTTAAGACCTTGAAAAAAATATTCTTTAAAAATCCACGCCTTTTTAAGACCTTAAAAAAAATATTCTTTAAAAATCCACGTCTCTTTAAGACCTTAAAAAATATTCTTTAAAAATCCACGTCTCGTTAAGACCTTAAAAAAAATATTCTTTAAAAATCCACGCCTCCTTAAGACCAATGTGTTGTAAACCCATTTTGGGGAAGAGTATAAAAAATCAACGCCCTCTAAAAACTTTTCGTGGTTTCGAAGTGATCAGGCCACTGTAATGACTTCCAACCTGATTATACAATTTCGCATATATTTTGAAATCTTACAACAGACCGGATGATCATCTCATCTGTAACTTGGATTTTATTTAAGCCTTAACTGAAAAACGCTGTAATAACGACCCGGGGAACGAAGAGAAAATCTTACAATTGTCCATCCAAAAAAAAAAACTTTTTTATTAGCTCTTACTTCATTATTCTCATAACAAATAACTTAAATGTCACTGAATGAATTACTGAAAACTGTAACGTAATTCTCAAGTGCATAACACAACCGGCACTTAGGATAACCACCACCACCATGAGCAGAAGAGATCAAGGACAATATATATTTTGTTGTTCATCTATACGGATGTCATTGTTATCCTTTAATCTAGGCAACAAAACTGTTGAACAAACTTAAATTCACATCAAACACGGTACACAAATTTTGAATAAATATTTATTAGACGCTCGGGACGAGCTGGCAGAAACGAAGGTAAAAAAGCACACAAACGTAAAAACTAAACAAAGAGAAATAGCGCTCATCGGTGTGTTTAAATCTCGTTTCTTGCGTTGCCATTCAAATCCACTGAACTGTGATAAAAATCTCAGCAACAGCAACAAAAAATATATAAAACGGGCAAAAAAAACTATTAACGGCACTACTTACCTTCTAACGGATTTTTTCCTCATACCGTTGACGTTGTTGGTCGGTTGTCAGCAGCATCAATTCACACACCCATCTACCCACTATGCATCAACCCACCATCAACCATTCGATGTTCGGCAAATGCAAACACTTTGAAACGCTTGCAAAACACTTTATTAGCCTGCAAAAACAACAACAAAGAAGATAAAGAAGAAATAAATGGAAATGTTTAAATTTTACAAAAGCGTTTTTCAGTATTCTTTTGTTAGCTGTTATATAAAAATTCAATATGGAAATTTCATTGCACCCACATATATCCCGCTTTGTGTAAGTAGCTTTGTGTATGTGGAAATCCATGTGAGGAGGGTGGTAAATAGAAAACGACGATAACATGTTAAGCTTTTCAAAGTGTTGTCATCTGGAAAATGTTTGTAAGTTATGTTACACTTTTTTGTTGAGGGCTATGAACCCTCTTCACTTAAAGAGGGGAATTTAAATGAAACAAAGTTTTAAAAACGGCATTTCAAAGGAACTATAATTTTTATGTTGGGAGGGTTCGAAGAGGAATTTCATATAAGTAAGCAAATTAAAGTAGCGTTGAGTTGTTATTGTTATTAAAAAATAACTTAAGAGTCATAGCAATTTTTAAATTAAAATATGAATATTCCTCATACCGACAATAATAAGAGTGCCTTGTTTTTGCCTGTAATGGAGACAAAAAAATAAACTGCGAAGTACAGAGGAAATATGCAGTAAACTACAGTATCTTTAAATGGGTTCCGTTAGGGGATTTAATACCCTAACAGCTCCAAAACACCTGAGATTTCAGCCACTTGATGGGAAAATGCGGCGAGACAGACAGAAAGGAATCGGGAGGAAATTAATACGTAATGTTGAATATTTGGAATTAATCGGCATACATTCAAAGTCAAGTCCAATTTTTCGTATATGTTAATTAATAACCTCATATATATATATATATATATACGGCAAAAACGTGCCCCATCGAAATATTGGCTTTAGACCCCATGTTTCTTTAAATCAAACCCGTTTTAGAAAATTTGGAAACGTTTACAAATACCCGACCGTCTGTGTGTCTGACTGTGCGTATGATAACTCTACAATCGAGTAAACGATTTCATCCAAATTTTACACATTGTTATATTTCATTTCAACTTAAATCAAGTTTAAAGATAGAGAATATCGATCCACTCCCTGCACCCACCTCACAATATGGTCAAAATTTTGGTGAAAATTTTGTAAAGAAAATATGAATCGTGTGGAATGACCGATATGATACAAAGTAGGCATATCGTAATATTTCTTTCAACTTCGACGATGGGACTCATCGGCCTACTCCTTCTGGTACCTCTCACACAAAATGGTCAACATTTTGCTGATATTTAATTTTATAATATTTTGCGATCGGACCACTGGATTTGAATTAAACTTAATATTTTAAACTTGCCAGTACAATATTGCAAGATGGGACCTATCGGTTCATTACCTCCCCACAAAGGGTTATTATTTTGAAAACTTCTAAATCTCATATGAAGTTAAGGAATATTAATTTTTCAATTTCTTTATTTTTCATATATATATCAAGAATGGGAACCTAGCCACATGGCCATGATCGGTTCAAAAAACCACTATACATCTACTACTCCAAAATATTATCGAAACTTTCCACATGGTAATGTATTTACCTTATATATATATATATATATATATATATATAAGTTAAAAGATGGGGCCCGTTGTTCCACTTTTTCTAGTTCCTTCCCCACTAAGTGTGAACATATTGAAACTTTTTAATCCAATATCTTAGCAAATCGTAAAATTTTTCCAAATCTATATTTAATCTTAAGATGGGGTGTAGAGGGCAGCCTCTTCGGGTACATCTCCAAAGATGGTCACCTCTTTGATAAAATATACTTTATATAAGTTGTATATTTTAATGAAAGAGGTGACCATCTTTGGATATATACCCGAAGAGACATATGTTTTATTAGCCCGAAGACGCTAACCTATGCAAACCATAGTTTGAGGCTCTTTTACTTTTTTCTGTATAGTCTCCAAAACCCGAAATACCAAATCTTTTAAAAATATTCCAAAAATGCACAGGATCCTACGCATAGTTGAAGTTCGATGATAAGTGAAAATGTTGGTATTCTCTCATCCAACGGATTCACTCGATGACATTGGAAATTTGGTAAGTATGGGCAAAAGGAGTTGCCTATAGTACTCAGGACATCAGTTGTTTAAGTAGACTTAGGTTAGGTTAAAAATATATATATCGATGTTTTTATATATTTTTCAGGCCAGATATTTGCTGTCGACATCAGTCAAACCTCAATAGACTGTAAAGACTGATCGTAAAGAGCTTTTAAGGTCTAATCAAAAATTAACGGTATTTTATCCATCAAAGAATATCTTGCCCCTTATGTTAACGTTTTTTTTTCGATCCTCGGCATTTTCGTTTAGATGTTTATACCCTCAACCGTATGGGTAATGAAGTTATGGATATACACTATGATACGGTAAAAATGTGCCCAATCGAAATGTTTCTTTGGACCAAATCCGTTTCAGACAATTTGAAGTCGATTTACAAATGTCCGCCCCTCTGTCCGTCTGTCTGGCCGGCTAGTGGGCACGATAACTCTCGAAGGGAGTACAAACTTTGCATATCAAATATTTCTACCAGACCTAGTTCGAAAATGGGGATCTGTTCACTCCTTCTGGTACCTCCCCCACAAAACGGTCAAAATTATAAATTATATATCTATCGGCAATACCGACTGACAGACTTTTTCTTCTTTTTATCTTTTCGGTCCAAAAGCAATACCCATGCGTCGTTGTTTTTTTGAATTTTTCAAAATTTAAGTTAAAAATCGAAAAGCTTATCCTACCTTTTCATAACAGAAAAAAATCGAAACTCGAAAATATATACGTTACTCATGAAACGGGGTTGCTTTATCGGATCTTGTATTAAGTTTTTCAGTATCCAAAAACATTTTTTTTTGTTTTCGAAAGTAGTCGCAACGCATTTACCCTCACAAACCTATTTAATATACATATTTTATGTACGAACAAATCAGACACATGCAAGCATAATGTTGTCCGTGGACCACATTGAAACTCGAAGTGCTAAATGTGAAACCAGTTATAATTAAAGCTATTACATGTCAATAATATTATAGCATTATATTATAGCGAGTGACACTCTGTCGTTTGCCATAAAACCCAATGTAACACTCTCGTCACAATTTATGCACTCCTCTCACAAAGCATCTGCATAGAGGCCATTTACAGCTAAAGCAGCAGCAGCAAGCCACAACTGGCTTTTCTGTGACATTTCCAAACCCCATCAAATTTATGATGAAAGGCAGGCAATGACGAAAACACATCCAATGGCAGTGGATTATTTTTGTAAAAACCGAAAATTGCATTTCGTTATGATGATGATGATGATGATTACCACGCTTAACACTTCACTGCACATTTAAATGTTGAAATTGAGGCCAGTCTCATTTGTGTTGGCTGGTGGAAATCTAGTCTATCAGTCAACCAGTCTCTAACCGCCAAAAATCATTATGTCGCTTGAATTTATTGTTGTTGCCAAAATCATTTGGTTACAAATTCGATTCTTTTCGGAAAAATGTTGATTCGGTTTTGTCAAAATGCCAATAGGTGGCCTGGCTCAGTCTCAGGTTTTGGCTATGGATGTTTAGGTTGTTTGGCAGCCAGGCCTACCACAAATGCCATTGTCATTTGAGTGTGTCGGTATATATGTCGCACAAGTATGTAATCATGTTAATGTGATAAACCTGTTAAGTATAATGAAGGTGTACTAAATTCAAATAGAGATAATTATTTTTGTTGATTTTTTTTCTTGGAAAGTGTTGGCAAATGTAAATTTCTATAATGACCATATGGTATGGAAATGCTAAGTTTATTAACTTGTGTACATTGTATAAGGGAAGGTATAAATGGAAATTATCAGCGAATTTTTAGGCTCTTGCGATGTATCTCACTGGTAACAAAAATGCCAAATTGTTTTCTGAGTGTGATGTAAGAGTAATTTTTAAAGATGTTTATATTTTTATGATCTAGATTTAGAAAGGCTGTTACTTTGATAGATAAGCATTCTGAATTGATTTTTGGATCTACAAACTACTTAAATATTATTTCACAGTTACGTTGGAGTACACCTGCATAGCTGGACAGCTGATAAAACCTTCCGAACTAAACGGTTTACATTGGGATAATTGGGCTTTGGTTTCAATGTCGTAGTCATACACCCATGACTTTTTGAAAAAATCTGGATCACATGGGCCAGGATTCCAAATTTTTGGCAACAATTCACTTTCAGATAGAATCGATAAAACGTTATATATTTGATATTTGGGGAAATCTGAGCTTTACACCAATAAACTTTTATAACTATGTGAGTCACGGTTTACAAATGACAGGCCAAAGACAAAATTTAATATTTTTATATTTGTAAAATATTATAAAATATTTTACAAATTTTACAAAGACAAAATTTAATATTTTTATATTTGTAAACAGCATACAACAGCACGGGTAGTATCGGCGTCTTGTAGAGTTTGAGTTTGGTCTGGCGAGAGGTGGCCTTATTTCTAAACTGCTTACTTAGACCATAGTCTATCACAATCCTTCTCCGATGTCATTCGTTTTATTTGTGGCGTTACCGAGATATATAAAGTTTTTCACTACCTCGAAACTGTAGATTTCAAGTTCCACAGTCCGTGTCTACTGGACGTCTTGCGCGTTTTCACCATCAGCTTGGTCTTCTCGCTATTTACTTCCAGTCCCACTTTGGTAGGCTCCACAATTCGTTAAAAGGTGGCTGCTACCACTCGCAATGTTCGACCTATTATATCGTCATCGGCGTAGACGAGTAGCATATGCTGTTTTGTGTACAGAATGCCAGCGGTTCACATTCCGGTTCACATTTTCATCTCGTATCTCGTTCCAGCAGGATGTTGAAAAGGTCACACTACAAACTATCACCTTGTTTGAATCCCAGTTCGGTATTGAAGGGCTTCGATAGGTCATTTCCGAATTAAACTGCTTTCCTTGTGCCAGCCTGCATAGCCGTATTAATTTTGCAGGAATGCCGAACGCAGGCATGGCTTTAAAAACCTCTGAACGGATTGGGCTGTCGAATGCGGTTTTATAGTCGACGAATAGGTGGAATGTGTCGATGTGTTCTGCGCGGGTCCTTTCCAAGATCTGGCGCAGAGTGAAAATCTGGCCAAATGTGGATTCGCCAGGCCTGAACCCGCATTGGTATAGTCCAATAATGTAATTGACCATTGGCTTCAGTCGTTCACACAGCACGCTGGATAGCACTTTATATGCGATGGGAAGAAGACTTATTCCTCTATAGTTGGCACATCTTCTTCACCGTCACTATTTTATACCAGAAGCTTTTCAAAATGCTCCTTTCAGATCCTCATCACGCTGTCTGTATCTGACACTATGTTTCCAACAGCATCTCTGCCGGAGGAAGTGCCTGCACCAAAACCTTTGGTTTGATGTTTTACTCGTTGGTAAAATTTTAGGACTTTGTTCTGTCTCCTGTACATCTCGATTTGCTCTCGCTCACGTTTTTCTTGTTCTTTCTCCTTAAAAAAAATGTTTCTCCTCTCTCCTTTTCTCCCGATAATTCTCCATCATATTACGTGTTGCTACTGTCTGCAGGGTTGCCCTATACGCTGCATTTTTCACATCGGTAGTATTACGACACTCCTTATCATATCATGGGTTTCTTGGTTGTGGTTTTTGGTACCCAAGTGTTGCCTTTGCTACAGTTTGTAGGGAGTGCGCAATTATTTGCCATTGTGCTTCTATACTATTATCGGGACAATAAGTGCTTTCGTCAAGCAGGTGGATAAGTTGAGCGGAGTAGGCCTCGGTTACCTGTTGTGTTTGTAGCTTTTCGACCTCGCGTTTCCGTGTTGTGTTAGATCGCACGTTTAATGCTACAATAAGACGGGTGCGAACCTTGGCTGCCACAAGGTAATGGTCCGAATCGGTATTCGCTCTTCGTATCGAGCGAACTTCTAAAACACTGGATGAATGCCTTCAGTCTAGCACAACATGATCAATTTGATTTCTCGTTGCTTGATCAGGAGAAATCCAGGTGGCCTTGTGTATATCGAGATGCTTGAATCTGGTGTTGTTAACCACCATTTTTGTTTGCTGCCGCGAACAATTTTGACAATTTTGTGGGGGAGGTACCAGAAGGAGTGGGCCGATATTCCTCATCTTCGAACTTAAGCTAAGTTCGGAAGAAATATTACCATGTGCAAAATTTGGATGAAATCGGTTACTCCCATCTAGAGTTATCGAGCACAACAGCCAGACAGACACACGAACGGACATTTGTAAATTAATAAGTAGACAAATATAAATATTTGTTTTATTTTTTTATATTATTTACCCGAAAAATACCAATTGAGAAAATCACCAATATAGCGAAAATTGGAGGGGTTATATGGGGGATATGCTTAAACCTCTGCACGTTAAGGATCAAGTTCGAAGATGAATATAACCTATATTCAAACTTGATGGGTTATATGGATATATTTCAATTCGTTTAGAGGGTAGAGTGATTACAACAGATAAATGGACAGAGGGTCTATGATCAATGGCAAGCGGAAATCTAACTTAAAATTTTTGTTATCAAAATTCTCAAACAGATGCATTGTTTACGTGTATCCAAATAAATACATTTCCATCTCAGAATTCATTACAAATAAAACGAAATTAAAAAATTTCATTTCAAAATTCCCACAAAAAGTATCAAATCAAATGAGGCCAATTTAAGTCTGGCGCTCAAAAGAACACCAAAAAACTTTGTATTCCAATTTTCATTGTACATCAAGTTGATGTTTATAGTTTGTGTGCATTCTTCATTTGCTATAAAAAAGAAAATACCCCCATATCAGGTGCAGCTACCGTCATTTTTTGACTGTACTCTTCATGTACTATATATTATGGTAAACAAGAAAAGGAAATAAAAGTAGTAACTGTGGGAAAAACAACCCAATCGACAACAAATATTGTTATATTTGTATACAAGCTATTATTCCTCACACTTTTTGCCGTCTCAAAGATTTTGCCATTGCATTTGCTCTGGTTGTTCCACTTGTTTATTTGTTGCTCGTATACAAATATAGACAGACACGCACACACATACATCCAAAATATCTCTAAAAAAAGGCTACAATATATCCTGTGCCAATTTCAGTATAACCAACCAACCAATACCACTCCCTACTTTGGCAACAACACAACAAGGAGAACAACAAGAAACAAATGGGGTAATTGTTGGTCATAAATTATTCTTTTTAGTTTTTTAACTCATTCCAAAGATTTTGAGCAGGGTGGTTTCTACTCAATTGCATGAAAATAACCCTTTAGTTCGTCTTCTTCTTCTTTGTCCTTTCATTATTGTAGTTTTCCTACAGATTTCCTGCAAATTTTTGTAGGGATCCAATGATGTGTATTGTATAGTACAGAGGGTTTTTGTATCTGTTTTCTGTTTTGACTATAGATTTATTTGAATAGTTGTCGGCCATATTGTTGTACAGCATTTTTGTTAGCTTGTTTTGTGTAGTTAGCCATCGTAGTTGGTTGTTGGCTTTTGTCCTGCTCTTTTGAAGAGATTAATGTGCCGTTCAGTCGAGTGATTGCTTCATTGTTGCAAAAAAATGCAAATTTCTAAAGCGTCTTCGACTTTAGAGAAAATTTGTTTTGTTGTTGTGTTGGTAAATACTTGGTGAGAATTGGCCCATTAACATTTACATCGCCTGTTTGCTAACATTCGTCTATATCTATTTATAGATCATCTACCCAGCAAACAAAATGTCAAATGTGGTTAACCCTTTCAGTGTCAAAAAAATTTTTTCGGAATAAGAATCTAAAAATTCGTACTTAAAATCGTATGAAGGCACAGAGTTTAGAAAAAAAAACAATTCTTATTTTAACCCTCGGACAGTTTTGTCTGTCTTTCAGCAAAAACAAAGACATCAATTGTAACGGTACATAGGATAACCGAAAATTTGCAAAGGAAGATAGTAATTTTAAATGTCGAATATATTCGACAAAAACACTGAAAGGGTTAAGAAGTTTGATTTGGAACATTGTACTCCCTTGTTACGAGAACATTGCACTGGTTATAGTGTTACGATCTGGATCTTCACTAAGTGAGTCCATGTCCACAAACCTAGATTCTAAAAGAAGCTCGATGTTTGGGTGCCACACAAATTTACAGAAAACCCAGTGAGCGGAGCAGTATAGTCGGACGGGGCCGACCATATGATACCATACACAACTACCACGAAAAGCACACTTTCTTCGGTTCTATTTTCTGATCCTGGGCAATATTTCGTGATATTTGCACCCTTTTTACCGATTATAGATCAACAACTCCCCTTTTAAGTCTTGCATATTTACCAAAATGTTTTTTCTTGAAGTGAACTTTTACACCATAAAATAAAAAAATGGTCACTTTAGGTTTTGGTTGATTTGACCCGCTCTAAGTATTTGGTCAGATCCCCATCACCTTGTAAAATATGTGATGTTCTGCATATAATAATTGCCTCTAGAGCGACAAGAAAATCTGACAAAATTAAAGTTTTCGGTTCATTGCACACCCTGAATGAAATCTCAACTTCATAACCGACAAAATTTAGTATTTGGTCCATTTCATCCCCTAAATATTAACCGATCTTTACCAAAAACAATAGGGGTCTTCATTGGCCAGAACCTACATGCAAAATTTCGTGAAGATTGGTCCATAAATGTGGCCTGTATCGTGTTTAAAAATTATAATGGACTGACGGACGTACGGACGGACACACATGTCTAGATCGACTAGCTAGTCGAGATATGACGATCCGCATGCTTAAAGGTGGGTCTAGGACCAATATTTCGCGGCGTTACAAACTTTTGGTGCTGCACAAAGCTATAATACCCTGACAACATAGTTGTGTAGGGTATAAATAGGATGGATCGCATTTCCATTTGCGAAGCCTTGGCCAAACGGAATATGATAGGCCCATTTCATAAACAGATGGTGACTGGAGATGAGAAATGGATCACATACGATAACCCTGTGCAAAAACGATATTGTTCAAAGAATGGTGAAGGACCTCAAACGGTAGCCAAACTATGACTAACGGCCAAGAAGGTTCTGCTATGCATTTGGTGGGACTGGAAGGGGATAATATATAATGAATTGCTTCCATATCGCCAAACGCTAAATTCTGATCTATACTGTTAAAGGCCAGAATTGGCCAACAGGACATTTGTCGTGTTCCATCATCTACGGTGACTCGCCAGAATCTTCGGGAGCTTGGTTGAGAAATTGTAATGCATCCGCCATACAGTCCGATGTTACTATAACCTACCGTTACTATAACCTGATTTATATATAGCTTCATATATATTTTCGTCCGATTTTAAGTAAATGGCGTACCAAAGACCCAAAGTTAGGCCGATTGACACAAAATTTTGCACAACGTACTGAAGTTAGTGTAGTCTAATGTGTGACAAGTTTCGTTGAAATCGGTACATATTTGGATATAGCTTTCATATACAGGGTGAGATGAAAAAACTGCAACCAACTTCAGACAGGTGTTAAAACTATTCAAGTACAATAGCATTTCGGTGAGAATTTTCCAGAAAAAAAAAACTTACTTGTGATGGAATTCAAGCGTGACAGTGTGATTTCTTTATATTTGGCTGAAAAACCACAAGTGGCTATCGATAGAGCACACCAGCATTTAAATCTGAATCTTTTGTGTCTCGTGCCATCGCTCGTTACCGTAGCCCGACGTCAAGGAAGTGGAAGAAAACAGCAAATCAGCAGAAATAGTTCGAAAAGTAAAGAAGCGACTTGATCGAAACCCGCGTCGCAGTGGCCGAATAAATGGCATGTGAGCTGAACATAACGCAATATTCCATTCGGCAAATATTGAAAAATAAGATCGGGGTAAAGCCTTTGAAATTCCACAAAGTGCAAGGACTTACTGCCGAATTTGGTTTTTTTTTTTTTTTTGCTTTCATTCAATAAAATTAAAAAAAAAAATGTAAAAATTATGCCGTTTGACTTGAGTTTTTTATCTAACCCTGTATATTTTCGTACTACTTTAATGGTGCACCAGATTGTCAGATTGACATGAAATTTTGCACAACTTACAAAATTGAGCATAGAATGACGTAACTGCGTTTTGTAGAAATACAGACATATAGCATATATATTTCCGAACGACTTCGTTTTAATTGGGCTCCAAATATTCAAGGGTGTCGAATGATGTATTTGCTTTAAATCGATTTACATAATTCTATTCCACAGTTACAAACGAATGACTTGTTTATGGATTGATCTAAGTCGGTTCATCCAATTTTTTGCGCATTAAATTGAGAATCGAATTTGCAACAAGTCGAAAACCAGCGAGAACAAATATTCAATATAATAGACGAAATGTGGTTGATCCGACAAGGGACTCATAATTCAAAGATAAGTGCACATAGACTTTCTGACATCCAGAAAAAAATATATTGAAAAGAAATTTAACAGTGAAACAATTCGAAGCATTGTCTTCATGGTAGAGCTGCAGTGAAAAAGCCATTTATAAGCTTAAAAAACCGGAAAATCCGATTGTAGTTTGTTTACGAACACGAAAAAGGATTTTTGCATTTTGGAAATCTGGTCAAAAACCTCCTCACTTGGGGGGAAAATCCATTCCTTTTATATGAACTATAGGACTTCATTTAACATGCTTCGGAATGAATTCTAGTAGTCATTTCACAGTCCACAGTAGATACCAATTTTTTATCATTAAAGAAATTTTGCAATGCAAGAAAAATATTGTTACGTTCTTGGATTTTACTTAATCCCGTGTAGACGTTGTTTTATTTCCCAATACAGTTCGTACCAAATAAAACGCGGGTTCTTTCTGATTACGAGTATTACAATGATTTTATTGACACAACTTTACTTTGCACTTTACATTACTTGACGGTTTCAATTCGCGATCGGATTCACAACTGACTAACTGCCTTGCCTTTCCCCTGCATATGAGCCTTGCCTGTCGCTTCAGAAGTTTCTAGACGATCTGGTAACACCTAGATTACGAACAATCTACCAATGCAACAAACACATACAAACTTACATTGAGTGAACAATAACAACAACACATATACAGGCGAGGGAGTAACAAAGAAAGAGGAATTAAGCGATCATCAATGATGACGTTTAACAAGAATTGTACCTCAATAACAAAATAGAAAATGAAAGAGGAAATGGAAGGATGTAGAAAAATCTATACAGTAGTTGTTGTTGTGAAGTTATTCGAATAAACTGCGTAGTGGAAATTTACGTTACAAATCAAAATTTTAAATTAACGGAATTCATCTAAATTAACTTAAATCTAAAGTTATATTCGTAACAATATGATAATCGTTTGGTGCCAAGTCCGGACTGTATGGCGGATGCATTAAAACTTCCCAACCATGTTGCCAAAGATTCTGGCGACTCACTGTAGATGTGTGTGGCCTAGCGTTGTCCTGCTGGAAGACGACACCTCTTCTGTTGCCCGTTTCTGGTCAATTGTTATCTTCAAACGGTCCAGTAGTTGACAGTAGAGAGACTCGGTAGTCCTGGTTTGGATACCATTTGAGATGCTTCACCGCTCTTTGACCACGATCGTTTTCGCACAGTGTTATCGTATGTGAACCATTTCTCATCTCCATTCACCATCCGCTTAAGAAATGGGTCTGTCTATCTCATTCCGTTTGGCCTAGGCTTCGCAGATGGTAATTCGATCCATCATACTTCTTTATGTTAATTGGTGTGGCACCCAAACATCGAGCTTCTTTTTGAATTGTGGGCGATGTTACGACTGCTAACATGCCGGTCAACTTGGATCATTTCTCCGATTTTATCGACATTTTCGAATTTCTTTTCTTTTTCCCCCACCTAATATATATTCAGCTAGAAACTGGTAGTTTTTGTGGCCTTTCAGCAATACTTAAGGTGCTTATCAATTTCTTAGCATAAAAAATTAACTTTTGTGAGAATTGTCAGCGTTCAGTATTACGTATATTTGTAGCAAGTTCGTTATAACCACTTTAAAATATATGAAAATTGAAAGCTGGGACGGATTAAATAGTTCATTACAAAAAAGTTCTATATATACATAGTTCGCTATAAAAGAAAACAACTTCTATCTAGTCTATCTTCTACAACTTCAGGATAAGAAAATGTTTCGCTATGAAAAAATCGTTAAGTCCTGTGTTTGTCATAAGCATAATCGACTGCTTATTTACACCCATCAGGGGCTGGTAGAATCTACATAATAATTTAGAAAATAGAAAAAATTAATTATTGCCTGATCGGTGAAATCGGAACTATCTACGAATTCACTTCGAGTTTCGAATCTACGTTAGTATGTTTGAATTGAGTTTGTGGGTCAATTCTCTCGTTTTTTATACACTCAGTCGTAAAAGTAATGAGGATATACAGTCGAATTCGGATAAGCGAACGCCATTTTATCGAAAAAAATCGGTTTATTGAAACTAAAAATATTAAACTAATATTTCAGATGAATATTCAAATATTTTACTTCGCTTAAAAGAAAAACCGGTTAATTGAAAATCTGTATAAGAGAAAGACTTTTTTGTTGCAAAACACACAAATATATATGAAACGAGCACCGTTTAAGAGAAAAAATATAATTTTTGTCATGGCGACGAACTTCATTAAAATTTGTATATGCAACCCATGCATATTTTTTCCAACCTTCCAATCAAATGTCTACGAAAAAAGAAGTTCTTACTCAATTCATTTGATAATATGATTTTTTTTATGATTCACGATTTTTCAGATATTGTTTGAAAACTTCGTTTAAGCGCAACGAGTTTCGCTTATACCCCAAAGCTAATACCCCAATCGATTCCAATTTTTACACGTTTCTCTGTAAGTGTATAGCTATCGTATGAACTAGGATAAAGCCAATCGGTGAAGATTTTCCTTATTTTTTAACTTGGTTTGTGGTCAAAAATAGGCCATTTTCCAAACATATTTTTTAAAGTTCCGCCATTTAGTTAATTTTAGAGCGAAGTCAATAGTTCATACGAGAGCCAGACATGTACTCTTTCTACTCTTTCGGATTCCGATGTTCCAGTGATGAGTTATCATGCCCGCCATCAAAAATAAGGCCTTTTCTTTGACCACAAAAAACAACAACAAACATTTTTTGTAAATTATTTGTCTTCCTTCTTAAATCTTCAAATAGATATGTGCAAAGTTACAAACCTTAATAAGCATTGGTATTCATTTACCAGCCCATTGAAAATCTTGAAAAATTAAAATCGAGAATGGAGGGGTTCCCTTAATTGAAAACTTTGCTTAAGAGAAAAAAAATTTCTGAAATTAGGTGTTTTCGCTTAACCGAATTCGACTGTATGCACTTATTAGCTATTGTACTATTTTTTATATTGATATTAATATTTTTACCAAACATTGATATTTCCAAATATGGAACTCATCGGTTCACTTCTTCTGGTATCTAAAACCCAAAGGGTATACAGTATGAAAATTTTAAATTTCATATAAGGCGAATGAAGTATTATATTGGAACCATCAATTGCACATTAACCAACCTACATAATGTCTGAAGATGGGATGCTAGCGTAGTTGGCGTATACGTGTTAGCCATAGCATGTGTTACGTTCAACATACGCACCAGAGAACCCGCATATAATAATATTTACACACATTAAATAATTAATTATTATAGTAACTGCCGAGATTATCTAAAATTGATGGAAAGTGTATAATTATTCTTATACAATTAACTCGGAAATCCCGCATATATCCGTCATCAAATAGTTGATCCGTACTTGTCATTTGCCATTTAAATTTAGTCAATCCACATCACAATTCTAATCAAAATAAACCCAACAGCTGGAAATGAAATCCACTTTAATGATATCCTACTAACGAACAAAGAAGAGTGATTACCGAACGAACAGATTAACGCTACAGAACGAAGAGAACCCATATCAAGGAAGTAATGACACTTGACAACAGCATCCAAAGGAAAGTTTTACATTGTTTGTGCGTGTATGTGTGTGTCATTTACCGTTTGCCATTCCACCATCAAATTGCGATTGTTTGTCATTGTACATTGTTGAGAGAGCAATGAATGTGTTATTGTCAGCCGTGCTCTTCCCCCTCTCCTTCGAGCAATTGAAATTCGTAAAACGATACGGAAATTGCATAGTAATGTTAAATTTCGATGAACTCAGACATTAAAATGAATGATAATGCTGCACACGTGCACCGAGAATATGTCGAGAAAGTCAAGAACAAGAACTAGAAACAAAAAAGTAATTAGAAACAAATTCTAAACTTTAGTTGCAATAAATTTTTTAAAGATTTTTTAAAACTTTTTGACAAAAATGAACAGCAAAGAGTTTTATGAAACAAAGTTAGTTTGACATGAAAAGGTTAATCTTTTTTTGACAAGATAAAAAATTTATATTTAGATTTTAATAATAAGAACAAAGGAAAAGGAATGCCAATGAAAAGGGCAGGTCATGCGTGACTTAACGTCATGTGCGCACATCCTTATTTTTTTAAATTAGTTCTTTTGTTTAATATGCATCATTTTTTGACCAAAAATATATAGCTTTGAAGGAATTTAAGAGATACACAAAGGAATTTTAAGACGATTTTTCGAAGGAATGTAGAAATGAATTTCAAAACCATTAGCGTGGATTTTTTTCGAATCAGAACCATAAGCAAATAAGTATAATATACTTTAGAACGTCATTTCTCAACTATTCAATGTCGATATGCGACTTCGTAGCCAATATGAAACCTGGAGGAATATTAGAGCAATAAGTGGATTTTTGTAAAAGCCATGACCGTAGATTATATATATATATATATATATATATATATATTGAAGGAATATCAGAGATATAAACATGGTTTTTTAAAGAATATTTTTAGAAGAATATCATAGAAATAAGAGTCGATTTTTATTCTAAGTATAATTTAATTATGTAGTGAGTTTTAAGGCATTTAAATTGAATACATTTTTTGGTCATAACAAATTTAAAGACATTTCGAGGTCATAACTGTGGATTTTTTGGAAGAATTTGAAGAAAATTTATATTGCTCTAGATTTATGGTAATTATTTTTATTGTATGTAGATAAATCCCGATCCATGCCATAAACGCAAATTTTTTTGAAAACACGAAAATTTTAAAATTTTTTAAATCCAATATCAGGCGAATGGAATGTCCGAAGGTGGGACCCGTCAGCCCTTTAATTCTAGTATCTCCCCCACAAAAAAAATGTCAATATTTTAAAAACTTAATTAAATTTGAAGCGAAATTCATTACCGGTTTGATCAGCATAAAATCCGAAACATCTTTGATGAAAACATATCTTAATAAATAAAATAGCTTAGATCATCGCCCAGACGAAACGGCTAAAGCTAGAAGCTTAAAATTTTGAGTGTGGGTTGTTGTTGTTGGTGTGTAGGCGTGAGATAAGGCTGGGTTTTTGGAAATTCGAACTAGAAGGGTACGAAAAGTACTAAAATGTACCAAATGTGGTACGCTTTGTATTAAGCGAACTGGAAGTGCTAGAATTCTGAAATTTGGGATGTGGGTCACGGATGGAATGTTAGAAAGATGTGCAAAAGGGTTTTTGGAAATTCGACCTATAAGTGTACTAAAAGTACCAAACTTTACTAAATTTAGTTCTAATTGTATATATATTGAACATATATAGCTAGAATCTTGAAATTTTAAATGGAATACAGTTTGGGAAGTGGTGCTGATGTACAGAAATGGTTTAAGACATTCCTACTTATGTATATAAAAAGTACAAAATGGTACTAAATTTGTTACTATTTGCATTTACTTGAGTGTATACAGATGGAATCCTGAAAATATATATACTACTACCGGAGTACAGGATTGAGGCAGCTTTAAAAATCTTACTAATGTGTTGGAAAAGTACTAAGTGGTACTAAATTTGATGAAAGTTGGATTTACGTAAACAGATAAAGTTGGAGTCTTCAAATGGGGAATTAAAATGACTATTGGAGTGTAGGATTGAGATAGTTTACGAAATTTGTACTTATTGTTACTAAAAGTACTAAATTTAGTACAATTTGGATTTTGCTTGAAAGGATCGAGCTTAAAACTTGAGCTTGATCGAGCTTGAAAGGATCGAGCTATAGAGACATCATTGGAAATTCGTATTTATGTGTGCGAAAAGTACTAAACGGCACTAGGATTGGTACAATTTGGTTGAAGGAGAAAGCTGGAATCCTAAAATTTGGAATAATGGTTGCTGTTGGAATATAGAAGTGAGATATGGAAGCATAGTACTTATGTATACTAAATGGTACTATATTTGGTACAACTTGATTATGTGTGAACGGATAGAGCTGAACGCCAGAATTTCGGAATTACAATTATTGTTGGAGTGTATGATTGAGGTAGTTTAAGAAATTGTTAATTATAGAAATAGAAAGTACTAAATGGTACCAAATAGTTTACAAATTGTTTTTGTGTGTACGGATAGGGTTGAGTTCCTGAAATTTTGAATTAATATTACAGTTGGAGTGCAGGATTGAGTTCTGAAAATTATGTGTATTAAATGGTACTAAATTTGGTACAATTTATATTAGAGTGAACGAATAGAGAAAAACTTAAATTTGGAATGAATATTACAGGATTAAGGTAGTATTGGAATTTCGTACTTATGGATATGAGTAGCACTAAATGGTACAATTCATTTTGTGTGATTATATTTTATAATAATGTTATATTTTAAAATAAAATTACTGTTAAAGTACTGGATTGAGACATTGTTGGAAATTCAAACTCATAAGTACGAAATGTTCTAAATGGTACTGAATATGCTATAATTTGGATCTATGTGAACGGATAGGGCTCAGATCCTGAAATTTATGATTAAAATTACTGTTGGATTGTGGAAGTTTTAAAACATCGTACTTACGTCTACGAAAAGGAAAAATTGTACTAAATGTGGTACAATTTGGATGTTTGTGAAGGGATAGAGCTGGATTCCTTAAATGTGGGCTTAATGTTATTAATGGTGTTCATGTTCATTTGTTTGGGCTGGAATAGATCGGCAATCTGAAAAAAAAACGAATTTTAAATATAATAAGATTTAATTGATAAAATGCTATTATATTTGTATTCTATTTCATATTGGTTTAAGTCAGTAGTAGACTTTTTGTTATATGTTTTAATATCCTATACCAAAATGATCGATTGGAGTAAGTTACTATCAATCTCTGGCATTTTGGCATTTTGAAAGAACTAGTCGAATTTTCTAATCAAAGAGTCTGTAATTTGGCAATTCGGTGTTTCAAGAGGTAAAAAAAACTAAATTTTCAATGTATAGACAATGAAAGTTTTATACTTTGTTAACTGAAGTGTCGATAAATTAGGCTTTTCGAGTTTACGTAGAATACATATTTACAGACTATTATATATAAATATATATATACATATGGTATCAAACAGGTTGTTTCTGTACGATTGAAACGAATAAATTCGAGTGACTTAGGACTTCCTTTTTTGTTTTGAAAAATATGTAATTTATTTTTGTATTGAATCAAACAAATGTTTTACAAAAACATGGTCATATACACCCACATTTGCCGAGATTAACAGTTTCATCCAATCATGCCCACAAAATTACGGTATTCAGCATAATTTTGTTTCCTGGATATGTTGGATTTAAGAAAACAAATTTCGCCATACATTCCAGATCTCTTAGCATACAATACCATTAAACTTTATATGTATTTCCTATTTAGAAAAATCGAGTCCGTAACGGAAATAAGTATGGGAGCTATATCTAAATCTGAACCGACTTCAATAAAATAAGTGATGTGTACCGAATTTCATCCAATTCGGATCATAAATGCAACATGTGCTTTGCTTACAAAAATACATGGAGGGACAGACGGACATGCATAAATCGACTATGTACATATTCTCAAAAGAAGCCATGGGTCTATCTGGATTATTTTGCTGTTACAAAAATATGCACAAATACATTATACATATATCTTAAGCGAATCAAGTATCCGATTTTTACCATTGATTGAACGCACATCTTCATAAAGGTCGTTCATATCCAATACCTCGCCGACAAACCTTTACAATTTTTGAAAAAAAAAATACAAACTAAAAAAATTATTCCACTATATTTCCATAGAACTCCGCAAATCAAAATAGCATACGAGTACAAAAGAATGGGGAAGTTTATATAAAAGACTGACCATTTTACATAAAACACTGACCATATAGAGGAATATATATTCGATTTCAACAAAACTTAAGACACGTCACTCCGGACTCAATTTGGCACGCTGTAAACATTTTAGTCTTAATCGGATAATTATTATTCACTTTGTTGTACTACAATTGTGTTGTAGTTACGTCCTTTTGTTTCAGAAAATATCATGTCAAAAGGACGTAACTGAAATAAAACATTAAAAAACCAAAAAAAAAAAAATTTAAATAATAAATACGGCTCTATAGTGCGGTTAAACTCTGAAAAAATTTCCAGCCATGCTCGATTTTTATAGATTTCATAACGTTTTTTGCTTCTCCTGTAAAATTAGTAAACGTGTAGTTACGTCCAGCAGATAGACGACGGCAACGGCTAATCCTTGTGACGATCGTAATTCATTTGCATGCATGCAAACAAAAGTGAACAGGATGTTGAAATGCCCAGGAAATTTACGATGACGATATATTCTTGGTCGACTTTTAAGTCGATTTATGTATGTCTTTTTGTTGAGATCAGAATGGATTTCGCAATATTTAAGATAGAGCAATGAAAATTTAATTATAATTTTATTTGCACATACCTTGTTTTTATTCCTAGGATGGTTGATATTGAAAATGATATATATTGCTCCACGTGTTGGTATAGCCCACATATAACAATACTTCCAAACTACTACTGTATTTTGGAGATTTTTAGCTGTAATTTTGTATTTTAAGTTCTCATTGAGTAACTAGTCCTACCAAATTATTAATAATGGATCACTTAGGACTAGTACCCCCACTCGTCGGTAATGTATGGCGTTTGGGAACGTTTAACTAAATAGACTATAATATAATATTTCAGATAGCCATACTTCCCACCGAAAATTATACTGTTATATACCTCCCAAATTTAGTATTTTTGGGAGTTTGGGAATGTATTTCAAACGAATTACCAGAAATATTATATTTTTGGGTAGCAAATACACCGACAAAAAATTATCAGTATTGGTGAACTTTTTACGATACCCCAATAAACCGGTAACTCTCAAATCTAGTTAGTTTATTGGAGTTTGGAAGAAGTTCTCAATCAAAATGGCTATAATTGAGTATTTTGAATACTCATTGGGTAGCAAATCTTCCTACCTAAAATTAATTCTGTCCCAGTCTATGAGTGCTAAATATTTTGGTGTATGCAGCATATATAATGGTCATCTCATGGTGGGTTGATACTTATTCATCCTTAAATTATTTTTCCACATATCGCCCATACTGTTAGCCGTTGTAGTGTACTGTAAAAACTAAAGCTCTTATATAAGTATTTTATAATTCTATGAGTACACATTCATAAATAACAGACATATAAATATATCTGAAATGAAGATATATCACACAAAATTACATTGTCAATTTATACAAAATAATCATATTGTTTATAATGAAATATAATTTACATATCAACAATGTCGAAAATATATTGTTAAGTGAATTAGACATGCAGCAGCAGCAGATAGACGACGGCAACAGCTAATCCTTGTGACGATCGTAATTCATTTACATGCATGCAAACAGAAGTGAACAGGATGTTGAAATACCCAGGAAAAAATAACATGCATACGCAGACAAACGCTCACACACACACTCGCACATATGGACAAACTCACACACAAGGACAAGTTCAACTGTCTAAAGTTTGGACATGACATGACACACGTAATGTCATTTAAAAACAGATAAATGGACGCTGATGATGGCAAAGTTTCATTGCAATGTTGGATTTTTGCATTTCTGATTTTTTTTCTGTTTTTCTTTTTTTTTTTTGCCATGTCTCCATGGATGGCAAAACATTCCGAAAAATAAAACATTCCCAGCCACGACTGCAGTCAGACATATTGTCGTGGCCACAAACTAAGGAAAGTTGTTCACACACACACACACCCCCAGGAAGAACAACACGGCATTTTCCAGACATAGACTTACCATCAACGGCATACCGTGCCAAATGAATAATGGAGGCAACAGAAAGTAAAACAAAAAAGCAACCTCAAACAACAGCAAATAATACCGAAATCAAACACAGACAATCAGTATTTTTTTATTTTGGTGCACATAAAATAACGAACATATCAGTCACTCTCTATTCACTTAGTGAACGACGTTACACACATTAACGAATGCAATCAAGTTTTGCCAGACAGTGTTTTCTGAAAGCAAAGTTCAATTTTGTCGGTTACTTTGAAGTTCAAAATTCAATTAGTTGGTATACAAAAAAGAAAGGAAATTTTATTTAGAGAGAAATTTGACATGAAAGGAAATTTCCTTTGAAATTTTCCATCAATGATTTAATTTGGAAAGTGTAGACAATGACTACTTGGAAAGGAATAATTTTCCCTTTTGAGTATCTTTTAAAAATCAATTACCTCAAACCTAAAAATATAAAAAATGTACCTTGTCCATGGTGTACGTGATGATTCGCCATCATATTTCCCTCCATATTCCACTGTAATCGAATTCCTTTTTAAAGTCCACTACGACGACATCAAACAACTGGTCCTGGCCATTTTCATTGTTTATTGCCTGAATGGCGAGAGTGCTTTTGGGTTGCTAACTAGCTTAACTATAAACAATACAATTCATTATTCTCTGATGTCATTTACCAACCAACAAACAAAAGTTTTTGCTGCAGACAATGTGCTCTATAAGTTATTTCACATTCTATTTTGATTCCGCCATTGTTTTAGTTTCGTTGATTTGGTTTTGCCGCGTTCAACTGGTCATTCTGCCGGCCAACAAGAGTGGGTGAAAGAAAATAGTTGTTTTTGTTTTATCGAAGATCTAAAGCTTTTGTAAATAATTGTGGCTGTTTAACTAAAACTCGCCAGTGGTTTATGAAGTCCTTTACACAGTCAAGGATACTAGTTAGGCAACACTATTGAAAAGAAAAAACGAGATAAGGAGAATAACAAAGTTAGTTAGGGCGGGATATACGACACCCCATACTACTTATAACAGACATACTCTTGGCAAATCTAATGAAATGTTATAATTGAACTGAATGTGAGCATCAAAATTATTGGTAGGCTTCCACAGAAAACGACCGCATTTAAGAGATGCAAAATTTAAAAAATGTAAATTTTTTTATTTTTTCGCTTTAAGGTTTTGTCTTTCAGATGAAAAATAATCTCCTATGTAGTAATACCGAAAAAGAAGTGAAACTTTTATATGGGAATTATATCAAAACTCTCCAATAGGGAAATCATTCAAAAATTCATTCTGTGGGAAATGCGGTTAAGCCTTCAAAAAGTCTTTATATCATTTTAATAGTCTATACAACCATGTAGTCAGGTTGTCATAATTTGTCGTAAACAATGTACAGATCTCAGATACGGGCCAATCATCAAGAAATTCTGGCCAAAAAGCGCCTATTGTAAATTTCGGTCAATATTTAGCTGCCCGAATGCGCAAGAAAATTATTTTTGATCCGAACATCGCAAAATGCAGAAGGGGATTTCGACAAAAAATAAGCATGACACATTTGAAGATCGGCCAATATATGCGGCTCAAATGGACTGTGTGAAAAATTCTAAAGTTTGGGGGTGATCGAATGTGGTCTTCTCGTCATTTACTGTCAGTCTCAGACTCCTTCTCGTTCAAAGTGGCTGTTATCGCTCGCAATGTTGGACCCATTATGTTAATATCGTCGGCGTAGGCGAGTAACATATGATTTTTGGTGTCATTTCTGTTCACATGACCTTTTCCAACAGGTTGTTAAAAAGGTCACACTACAAAGTGTTACCATGTTTGAATCCTCATTCGGTATTGAAGGACTTCGAGAGGTCCTTCCCGACTTGAACTGCTGATTTTGTGCAGTTAAAGTTATCCTACATAGCCGTATTAATTTTGCAGGAATGCGGAACGCAGACATGGCTTTAAACACATCTGAACGGATAGGACTGTCGAATGCGTCATTATAGTAGACGAATAGGTGGAATGTGTCGATGTGTTTTTCGTGAGGCTTTTTGCAGTGTGAAAATCTGGTCAATGGTGGATTTGCCAGACCTGAAGACGCATTGATATGCTCCAATAATGTCATTACCATTGACTTCTGTCGTTCACACAATACGCTGGATAGCACTTTATATGTCATGGGAAGGAAATGATGGGATGAAGACTTACTCCTCTATGTCCTCATATTGTTTTATATCCTTTTTTGTGCACGGGACACAGGATGCTGAGGTTCCAATTATTGGGCATTCATTCCTCTAGCCAAATTGTACTAATCAGTTGGTGCTTGCTCCTGACCAGGGTCTGACCACCGGCCATGAATAGTTAGGCTGGTAATTCATCGACACCTGCTACTTTATTATTCTTTAGCCGATTAATTGCTATTTTGACCTTATCTTGGTGATATACACTTTATACCTATATTTCAAATTGGTTTTGGGGTATCTTCTTCCCGATCCTCAACACCTTCACCTCTACAAGACGATGTGCCTGATCAAAGCCTTCGATTTCATGTTTTACTCGTTGGTAAAATTTTCGGACTTCATTCTGATTCTTGTACATCTCGATTTGCTAACGCTCACGCTTTTCTTGTTCTTTCTTTTTTCTTTCGAAAATAATTTTCTCCTCTCTCCTTTTCTCCCGATAATTCTCTCTCACACTGCGTGTTGCTACAGTTTGCAGGCTTAGCCTATACGCTGCGTTTTTCGCCTCAGTAGCATTACGACACTCCTGATCGTACCACGGAATTCTTGATGGTGTTCTTTGGTACCCAGTTATTGATTTTGCTGTAGTAGTGGGCACCATTGTGCTTCTACTATCATGTGGGTAAGTTAGGCGGAGTAGGTTTCTGTTATCTGTTGTGTTTGCAGCTTTTCGACATCGAGTTTCCGTGTTGTGTTGGTATATTAAGACGAGTGCGAACCTTGGCTGCTTCAAGGTAGTGTTCCGAATCGATATTCGCTCCCTGGATCGATCGGACGTCTAAAACACTGGATGAATGTTTTCCGTCTATCACAACATGCTGCCTACGGTTGTCTGTGCATCGTGGGCGGTTCGTGGTTTCCACTTCATGTGATTCACTCGTCCTGTGGATGTAGTGTAGGCTGTTTGTGAGGGCAGTTTTGTTCATTGTTTGTGTTGTGATGTACGATGCCGCGGTCCTTTGGGCCCTTTGTGCAGTCCGTGAGGACAGCATGTTAATTGTTTGTGATTTGTGTATTTGTCACTGCTTGTGGCCAGGTTTTTCCTTGCCACTTGCGGCTATAGCCGTTGCTTATTGTTGTTTTGGGATACCAGCCCGGACGTGCGTCAAACTGGGAGAGGCTTCGGTCTCGAGCCTGAGTGGAGGTTTTCCGTACCGCGGGTGTCAGGTGCCACTGGATCTATCGATCCAGCCTGACAGTTGGTGTGGCCCCCTGGGGAGCTTCGCGGGCGCTTTTCCGCCTGTGGCTCAGCCACTGTGAGGTAGGCCTATTGGCAGGTACTCACATAAAACTCTTCAAGATACAACATGATCGATTTGATTTCTCGTTGATCGATCGGGAGAAATGCAAGTGGCCTCTTGTATATATCGAGATGCTTGAATCTGGTGCTGCTAACTACCACGTTTTTGCTGGCGCGCAGTCAATCAACCTCATGCCTTTGTCTGATGTTTCTTCATGGAGGCTGATTTTTCGACGATGGGACCAAAAATATTTTCCCTCCGTTCTCTCCTAGCAGAATTTAAATATCATGGGCGGGGCAGCGGTCATATGCTGTTTCTAGACACTCGTAAAATATGTCTTTGGTCTGTTCATCTTTGTCTTCCATCGGAGCATGGGTGCAAATAAAACTGATGTAGAAGAACTTCGCTTTTATACGGATTATAGCAATTCGCTCATCTACTCAAGTGAAACTGGAGATGAGGTCTTTTATTCTCCTATTAACCATAAATCCGCAGACAAATTCGTGTCTCGTTTCATGGCAGCTATAATACGGGGCGTGATCATCTGATTTACTTACGCCAGTCTCTTTCCATTGCATTTCCTGTAAGGCAATAATATCGGCTTTGTACTTTCTGAGTACATTCGCCAAAGCCAAAACTGCACCTGTTCTGTATAACGTGCGCACATTCCATGTTCAGATTCACAGATCGTGGTCCTTTATACGTTTGCGGCGTCGTCAACATTGGGGGGATTTGGTATTATTTTTCTTTGATTTTTCATAGTAGGCAACTAACGCAAAGCCTCAACCGATTATTTTAGAGCTCTTAAGGGTGAACTCGCGGCACATATCAATGGATTATGAACGTAGCTACACCAGGTGACACCGCGGGGAGGTCAGTGTCCACAATTGAGATGAAAGAGGAACCAAGATAAGCCTGGGCTTCGCAAAGTCTCAACCGATTATTTAAGAGTTCTTAAGGGTGAACTCGCGGCACATATCAATGGATTATGAAAGTAGCTACCCCAGGTGACACCGCGGGGAGTCCACAATTGAGATGAAAGAGGAACCAAGATAAGCCTGGGCTTCGCCATGTTAAAGCCAATCAGAGCCGTTGCATGGTATCTACTATCCCCTAGGTCACCCAATATTATTTCAACCGCCGCTATTAATTCTTAAAAAAACATTTCCAACTGCATATATATTCCGGCTGCAGTATAAATTTGTTTATAATTAACACAACAACCATATAAAAATCTCAGCCTGTAATTAAACATTAATTTGATATCATCAACATGATAATTATTTTCTCATTTGTGGATAAATATATATGACAATAAAGAATCGAATACGAATGATGATATCCATCAATATTTACATCCAATGGAAATGTATTCAATATCCTGCATTGGAGTACTCGCTGCGTATTTAAACAAAACTCATATCAAAAATTTTAAATTAACATCATTTTTGTTAAAACAAGTAGAAAATTCTTATCGCATCGCATCAACAGCACTTATTTCATTTATTCCGCATTTTGGCTCAAGTAAAAGGGTATTACGCTGAAGAACTCTTATTTATTTAATTCGCAAAAAAAAGAAGAAGAAAATTAAATTCTCTCCTCTTTCATTCGTTGTTGCTTTCATGTGAAATGGTGCATTTATGGCAAACGATAATGTGGCGGCGATGAATACCAAAAACCCAAAACGCAGTCAGTCCTGTAAAAACTCCATGCTATGGAGCTATGTAGTATTGCGTGCAATGTTGGGTTGTATATTTACTGGTGTATGTGTGTGATTGTGCGCCGAATTCAAAGGATATATGTATGTAATTTTTTGTTTTTTTTTTTCTTCTTTGGTCATATAAATTCTTTGCCACAAATCCTTTGCGTTTGTAATGCAGAACATTTTTCCGTCTACAGAAAGAAAAGCAAACATACTGCCAGACAGACTGACGGACAGACAGACGGACGAACTTAGGGATGGATGAATGGACGAACGGACGGACAAGCCAAAACCCAATGGAATAATGCAGTTGTTGGTTTTTGAATATATCCTTGTATTTGTATATAGATTTGTGATTATGTATGTGTGTGTGTTTGTGAAAGAGTGTGTGTATAGTCAAATTGTGTTTATGGATGCATAATGGAATTGTCATTGATATGAGGCATAATGTTGAACACCACAAAATGTCAGCCTGCCAAATGCATTGTCTACATCAACAAAATTTTGGTTTTGGCACAAACTCGGCCCAAATGATGATAACACAGTCGGGGACAGTATTGATTTAAATGAAATGAAATAAAAAATGAACATGAAAATGTAGCTTATAATCTTCTTTTGTGACATTATTCCAATGGAAAAAACCAACAACAAACACGACAAAAAATTGGAAATATTTTAAACTGTTTTTAGGAGGTTTTCTTTGTTTGTGGCGATAAGGGTGAACTAATCTCACATACCATATATTTGAAATGTTTGCTGTTTTTTATCAAAACATTTTTGGTATGCAGTATATTTAGATTTGTATTCTATAGCGCATATATTTACTACTGAAGGACATAGACTCCTGAAGTTGATAGTATATCCAAGAGGAGTGGTTGGCCTTTGAATTTATACCAATTATATTGTCATATGTGGGAGTTACACTTAAAGGGGACCTCCCCCATTCTCAATTTTGAATTTTCAAGATTTTCATTGGGCTGGTAAATGCATACCAATGCATGTTAAGGTTTGTAACTTTACACTTATATAATTCACGATTTAGAAGAGAAGAAAAATAATTTGAAAAATTTGGTTGTTCTTGTTGTTTTGTTTTTGGTGATAACTCCTCACTGGAACATCAGAACCCGGAAATTCCAAGGGTGTTAGAAAGAGTGCATGTCTGGCTCTGGTGTGAACTATGAATTATTGACTTCGCACAAAAATTCACAAAAAGGGCGACATCAGTAGTGTTGGCGGTTTATTTGGGATATCATTTGTATTTTGTTTTTGCAAAATAGTCAGGCTGAATCCCAGTTTGTTGTTTTTATAAAAAAAAACTATTTATTAGTGGGGAATGTATGGCATTGTTTGCCGAGGGGTAAGGCAGGGAAGACTATAGTTTCGGATCACGCTACTGATCCTCATCAGTTTCCTTAGTTTTTTTGTTGGTATATTCTCCCCAGAAGCTATTGCTTCTATACAAAAACTCGTTCATACCCAAATATCTCTTGTAACAAAGCGAACCTTTAAAAAATTGGAAATACGCCTATTTTTGACCACAAACTAAGTTAAAAAAATAATAAAGATACCGATTGGCTTTATCCTAGTTCATACGAGAGCTATACACTCCCAGCGAAACGTGTCCAAATTTCCGCCATTCGTAAAACACTGCATCGAAAAAAAATGCGTTTAAAGTTTGAGAATCAAACCAAAGGGTTTTTTGACATTCGAACTATAAGTATGCGAAAAGTACTAAAAAGTCCCAAATTTGTTGCAATTTAGTAGAAAGTGAACCGATAGAACTAAAAACCTGAAATTTGGAATGCGAATCAAGGTTGAGAAGTAGGGTCGATAAAAGGAGATGCTTTTGAAAGCGTGTACTCGTGTGTACGAAAAGTACTATGTGGTATATTTGGTACAAATTTAATTTGGAGATACAAATAGAGCTAGAATCCTGAAATTAACATTACGTCGTAGTGTGTGATTGGGAAGCACTAAACCGTACTATATTTGGTACAATTTCGAGTTGGGTGAACCGAAAGAGCTGGGATCTTGAAATTTAGATTTACGACTTATTCTTTGAAAATTATTTAGAAAGATTTGAAAATTCCTACTAATGTGAACTAAATTTGATACAATTTAAATTTTGGGTGAACCGATGTAGGAAGTTTTGGAAATTTGTGCTAAATGTTACCAAATGTGAATTCTGATGAACCGGTTGAGCTGGAATATTGACATTTGACGTTAGGATCACTGTAAGGGTGTAGGATTGGGCTTTGTAGAATGGTTTGTACTAAATTTGGTATTTGCAAATTCGTACTAATGTGTACTAAAGGTACCAAATTTAGATGTTGGTGAACCGATAGGGCTGGAATTTTGAAATGTGATGTTAGGATCACTGTTGGGGTGTAGAATTGGGTTTGTAGAAAGTTTTGGAAATTCATAAATGGTGAGCCGATAGAGCTGGAACACTGAAATATGTAAATAAGGTTACTGTTGGAGTGTAGGATTAGGGTATGGCTGTAGTTTTGGAAATTCATACTTATGGGTACTAAATTTGGTACAATTTGAATTTTGGGTATACTGATATAGCTAGGATTCTGAAATGTGGAGGTAGGATCATTATTTAGGCGTAGGATTGGGGTGTGTAGGAAGTTTTGGAACCGATAAGTGAACCGATAGAGCTGGAATCCTGAGATTTGAAATTAAGATTGGGGTGTTTCGGAAATTCGCACTTATTGTTAACATTATAAAATTATGTTAAATTTATGTTAAAAATATAAAATTAGGGGCCCATTCGGTAGAAAATCCACAAAATACTGAAAACAGGGGATACAGATATATATGGCCTACTCCAAAACTTGGGTCGATTTTGATAATTTTTGGGATTTTAACAATTCCCTTGTGAAGTGAAATTATAAAATTATAGTGAATCTGGTTAAAAATTGGTCTAAAAACTGGGGTAGTGCAAAATAAAAAAAAATCGCTGTTGCAAACATAATTTTACTGTGAAAAAAATTCACTGTAAATTTAATCGACATTCCTGCTTATTTCTTTCCGGGGGTAATTTTCCTAAAGCGCGTATCATAATGATGACAGTTAGAGTAACCAGAAAAACAGGCAAAAAAAAGGTTTTTGGCTAATTGATCATTACTCAAAATATAACAAATTATAGTGGACAAAATGACGGAGATATGACGATCGGTATACCAAAATGTGGATCTAGGACAAATATTTCGTGGTGTTTCAAACTTTTAGGACCGCACTAACTTAAAATAACATAAAAACATAATTGTGTAGGGCATAAATTAAATACCTATACAACAAGTTCCATATAACGGACTAAATTAAAATAATTCCTGACAAAATATAAAATTTCCTAAACATCACACACATAAATCTCTAATATATCACACTTTGACATTTAACGAAAAAAATCATGAATATGACCTTAAAAATTAAATTGAAAACATTTAAATGAACTAATTTATAGGTGTTTTCTCCATTTTTGTTTGCATAACAAATTTAGTAAACCAAAAACCGCCAATGCGTGTTTTTTTCTATCTCTCTCCGCGGTATGTGTTTATTCAATATTGATGACCTCCGAACTTCAATTAATTTAAAATTCGTTTATGCGAAAAAATTCTACGAAATTTGTTTAGCAAACAATTTTAGAGCCTTTTAACACTCAACGGATGGCTTATCATGCAGGTAATCTCTTAAATGAATTAACTTAATTAAATACATCACCTGGGCTACTACCTTGAATAATCAAATAGAACAAAATGAATGAGAATGAGAAAAAAACAAAAGTTTGCAATTGCAGGAATGAAAAACACAAAAAAACTGCGACTGCTGTTACCACCATATGGCAAACATCTGTGGTGTACTTAGTTTCCAGTTGTAATGTAGGAGATTGTGTTGGGGTGTCTGCTGTTTGATACAGTGTTCAATGATACCAGTATAACACGTAGAAGTTTGTGCAACAAGTGATAAATAATTTTTAAAATCCACATTCTGCCCTATAGGCGTGGATTTTTTAAAAAATTTTTTGAAGTCCACATTCTGCCCTATAGGCGTGGAGTTTTTAAAAAAATTTTAAAGTCCACATTCTGCCCTATATGAGTGGAATTTTAAATAATAATTTACCAGTCTCAATAATTTTGCCGCATACTGTAGGGAAAATGCATGTAGTAACAGAATAGTAACGTAAAAAAAACCAAGAATAAATGTACCGGCAATTCTGCTTTGGTGGGCAGAATGAGATACCTATCACTAATTGGATTCTCCCTGACCTTAAACGGAGACAGTAGATAAATTAGTAGGGTACCACAGTCTAAAAATGGTATCATACAAGTAAAATGTGATCCCCCCTAATCAAAACATTGCAAAAGTGTCTACAATGCAAAAAAAGTTAAGTTAATGACACAGAAACACGGGTATCCATGTTTAATCGTAGAACATGCCAACTAAAGGTTGAGTGTGATGGGCATCGTTGTGTCGTATGGGAAATTCATTAGCAGACTGATTACATTAACGTTCGAATTTTGTTGTACGAAACCATTACTAGACACACTTTGCCAAAAACAAATTCCCTACACCCAAATGAGGGTTTGTTGACTGTGGTCGTTCGAACAAACATCGAAACACAGACATGCAGCAGTCTTGCAGTTTGATGCCATTCAAAGATAACTGCTGTGTGACCCCAAACAGGATGATGGCCCCCAAACAAACAACAATAAGTAAGGATTTTTGACATGGTACGTAGACGAATGAACGAACCAACGAACAAGCGTAAATGCCTAAAAGCATTCTATGATTTATTTATGCAGCACAACAGTCTGTCTGTCGTATACGAACCTAGCTTTTCAATTTGGTATGAATCGTGCCAATATGAAGGTTCGTGTGGTTGTGGTTATATTATAATTATGATCCACTCGTAATATGATTTGTGTAAAATTTTAGCACGACAAAGCAAAATACATTTTAATATAAAGTAAATACCGACTGTAATGAATACAACCGCAATTAGAACACATTTTAAGCTCGTTTTTTGGAAATAATAATTTAAGGCATACAGACATGGTTGGAATATTATATTCAGTAAGTGACGAATAAAATGCGTAATTTAATATGAGATCTAAAAAATTGCCAAGGATATTTGAGAATATATATAATTTCTACTGTTGATTTTTTCAACAAAATGGTATCATATGTTTCATATTATTTAAAATAAAATTATTTTTCTTTTTAATTTACAAATGTTAGAAATATTTGAAATTCTTTACAATGGGCATTAATTTATTTCAGTTTTATATCACTCTCAAAAAGTCAAAAACATAAATACAATATTCATTTTCAACAAAAAAAAAAACCAGTAAGGAAAGTAGTAAAGTCGGACGGGGCCGACTATATGATACCCTTCACCACGTTGGATATATCCAACGATTGAATCCTAACAGACGTCAAATTTGTAAAGGACCGATTTCAACTAAACTTGCCACACATTATGTTGTAGTAACTTCAGTACGTAGTGCAAAATTTTGTGCCGATTGGACCCACATTGGTGAAGCATTTATATCCAACTTCTAGGTTATTCTAACTCCAGTACGTTGTGCAAAATTTGTGTCAATTTTGTGTAAAATCGGACGACACATTTTACATTAAATCGGACGAAAATATTTTCACGAAACTTAACACACATCATTGTAGACCTAATTCATTACGCTATGCCAAATTTCATGAAAATCGAAAGATATATAGGGACTTTGGTACATCATTTACATTAAATCAGACGAAAATATATATGGGAGGTATATCTAACTCCAAACCGATTTTCACATATCGTTCTAGACTTTATTCAGTACGCTTAAATCGGACTAAACTATATATGGGAGCTATAACTAAATCCGAATCGATTTTCTCGAAACTTGGCACACATCATTCTGAACCCGATTCAGTACTATGTGCCAAGTTTCGTGCAAATCGAAAGATATAGAGGGACTTTGGTGCCCCATTTACCTTAAATCGGACGAAAATATATATGGGAGCTATATCTAAATCTAAATTCCAAATTTCAATAGGGTTCGTCCTTGGGCCAAATAAGTGACTTGTGCCAAATTTCATCTAAATCGGATCGTAAATGCGACCTGTACTTTGTTTACAATTTAACATCTACAGACGGACGGACAGACGAACGGACGGACATGCATAAATCGACTCGGAAAGTGATTCTATGCATATTCTCAAAAGGAACCATGTGTCTATCTCTTTTCCTTTTGCCTGTTACAAACATATGCACAAAGACATAATAACCTTTACCACAGTGTGGTGAAGGGTATAATAAAATATCGTAAACAAAATTGATTAAATTTTTGCTTGGACAAAACTAAAGCAACTCTACAAACAGATTAGCTCTTAAAATGTTAGTTGTTTTTACCTCTATAATTACTTGGATAGTGTTTCTACACTAGGGAAATATAGCCGAACACAAGAGTCGTATTTTGGCCTTTTTAACTTTTGCATCTGACCAATAAGTCTATTTTTAGACTTTTTGATTTTTGCATTTGACTAAAAGTTCGACTTTTCGATAATTTACAAAATCAAAAAAAAAAGTGTCAGTCGGTGTTGCCGACAGATATATACCCTCACCCTATGGTTTGAGGAGTTATACACAGGATTTAATATTCATTTTATATAACCTATATATTTAATTAAACATGTTTCGCATTTTTTCTTGATCAAATATATAATATTTAACCCTTTTGTAGGATATACCAGAGGGGAGGGCAGACGGGTCCTACCTTCGAAGTTGATTTAGGCTTGGTAAAGATAATAGGTTGTGCAAATCTTGGTTCAAACCGGACAATCAAGCGAACTGATATTGGATTTATAAATATTGAAAATTGTTACCATTTGTAGGGAAAGTACCAGAAGGATAGACCCCATCTTCAAACTTGACTTAGACTTAGTAAAGGTAATTGGTTGTACAAAGATTGGCTCAAATCGGACATTTCATTAGCCTGATATTGGATTCACCCTCCATGGGAGAGGTACCAGAAGGAGTGGATCTAGGATTGGTAAAGATAATAGTTTGTACAAAGTTTCGTTATAATTAATTTTTAGCACAATTTTGACTGATTCTGATTCTGTTGGGGAGTTACCAGAAGGTGTGGACCGATAATCCCCATCTTCGAACTTAAACTAAGTTTGGAAGAATTATTAACATGTGCAAAGTTTGGATGAAATCGTGTATTCCCTTCGAGACGGACGGACAGAAAGACAGACGGGCGGACGGACATGTGTAAATCGAATCCATATTTTCTGAAACGGATTTCGTCCAAAAAAAACATGATCAACAAATTGTTATATAAGTAAAAAAAATACCCTTTTAAGGGTTGAAAAGAATTGGTGAGAGGGCTGTCGTTGGATATAACCTCAAGAACCGAGCGTGGACTAGCTGTAGTAGCAGGTGCACATGCCCGGAAACCATCATTAAAGCCCTTGTATTTCTGAAAAGAATCGGAAAGCCATATGGGCTTTCGCAAAAGTTCGTATTAATTGTAATTTGAAAAAGCGGACACACGAAAAAAAAATACCACGAGAAGATAAACAAAAAAAGGATCAAGACTCAGTGTTGCAAGGGTGCTGGGAAGTATGGAGGCACATCAAAAATGGTATTGGGGGGTTTTTCTTTTTAGGATGTTCAATCTGTTTATGAGATTATGATGAAGTAATGGATCGAATTGTTTACACACATGTTTTGGAAAGCACAATGTTTGGGTGTTTCAGCATTGCAATACCCTTAAACATACACTGGAACATGTCAAGGATGAGTTGCGGGAGTCAATTTTATAATGGTCAGCACAATCATCAGATCATATAGAACCATCTTTGTAGTATCACAGATAACAAAATCAAAAGAGATTAACACACAAACAAACATAACCTGTTCCCAACAGTTTATGTATTCTTGATCAGTATAAAAGTATATGCCTACGATATAGCTACATTAAACATAGAGCTTTGAAATTCCGATTTTCTGAAAGTTAAAAATATATAAACACACATTTTTAATATTATTGTTGTAGCAGCCCTAATGGGCTGAGGTGATAGTCGTTGGCCGAGTAAGATTCGTTCGATATATTGAACCCCATTATTTCGGTATGATAAAAACCCTCCCGTCAGGCAAGTTATCTCGAAGGTCCGATTTTACATCAATCCTAAACAAAAATCAAACGTCCAAACTCAATGCCGTAACAATGGTACTAAATGAGGAGCATTTAATACCATTCGTCCGAATTGTTTACTAAAACACTATTTCAAGGAATAAATAACTAATAATAAATAACCGATATACCACAGATCATTGATGCTTGTGTTAACTGATGATATAAACTCGTAAAGTGCCATACCATGAGAATGCCTACATTCAATATTGGATAAATGACTGAGAAAGGTTCGCGTTGTATCCAGCACAATTTGACAATAGCTACAACAAAACTCATATCGTTTGATGCACATTACATCGGTATTACTTAAGGCATATTAAACATATTCACAATGGTGATTATTGTAAATATTCCCACAATAGATATATAACATTTTTTCATAAAGACATACCTTCTCCACCTACCATTAGTATAGGTTTCCCTTGTAACTACCCCCACCATTAAAGCATATACTTCCAACTATACAAACTAAATTTCACCATATATGTATATAATGGAACTATGTATGTAATAGCATGTGTGATATGGCGTTGCATGTTGCATGTCTAATTCAATTTTCAACCGACCTTAAGAGGGAATTTTTTGCACTTTTCTTTTTTCTTTACTCTTTCCGCATTTCATTTAGAATGCTATTACAAGAGAGAGTCACCCTCCATCCCACCCTATCATAGACATGAGTAATACCGTCTTGAGCGGTATTTAAGTTGCAATTTCATGAATTTTCCTTAGTTCTTCTTAGCCGGTATTATCAAGGACTTTGCTATATATATATATATATATATATATGCAGGTATATTGATTTGCAACAAGTCGTTTTCATATATTTCCTGTTTTTTGTTGCTTGGCTTTGCTTTCATAAATGAACTTACAAAGCGTCGAACGTAATCATGTTTACTAAAGCATTAGAGGCTATGTAATGTTAACATATGAGTCATTTCGTGGGAAGATATCACTGCACAGTAGTACAACTGAAAACCGCTTTCATTCGACATTGTCTGAAAATACGTAGCAATGTTTGGATTTTAATTTTTATGCATTTTAACGAATTTTTAGTTAGAAGATTCATTTAATCCCGCTCGCATGCCGGATGAACTCCAATAATTGTATTTTTCGCCTACGGCAGGGTTTTAAAAAATTTTTGTTTGAGGAAGAATAAGCTCATTATTTTTTCGGCAGATGACTGTATTTACAGATTTCTCGTAAATCAACAAATTTCCGATTTAGGCTCATTGGAAGGGTGACAATTCGAATTAAAAAAAAAATTATGTTGCTGTTTTTTGTTTTGTGCATTCAGTTGTGAGTAACAGGGTGTTACAAATGGGAATGAACAAAGAGAAAATTCAGTACATTTAACAGTTTTTCTTTGACAAGGCGAAAATCGAAGCCAAGCGGCTAAAATTGTGAATGGTGTTTATGGTTCCGATACAGTAAAAGCCAATTATGTGCAACTTTGGTTTCGTAGATTCCGTTCAGAAATTTTTGATGTTAAGGATGCACTTCGCACAACATTATTTAACCCTTTGAGGCCCGATTTGTTTTCCGTAATCATAGAACAATTTTCTGTTCACAGATTTAATGCAACTATCCAAAATTTGGCATTGCTATATCTTTGCATTCTGGAAATACAGTACGTTCTCTCTGAAAAAAAAGCCCAATATCAAGAAAGCCAAATGCAAACATCGACGAAAAAATAATTTTAAATTATTATCTATATTCTGTTTTAAAGGAATCAAAAATAATTCTGATGGCAGAACACGTACATTTCGAATGCGAAGCGATTTAAGTAATTTGGACCGTATACACAAATTAGTACTGTACACATTTTTGACCTCTAAAACATTTTGTTGTCTATGGGCAACATTGGGCCAAAAAGGGTTAAAAAATACACGGTTGGTCCTTAAGAAAATATTCATTAAAAAACCAGACCTTTAGTTGGTTCTTAAGAAAATATTCTTTAAAAAATCCACGCCTATGGCTGGTCCTTAAGAAAATATTCTTTAAAAAATCCAGGCTTATAGTTGGTCCTTAAGAAAATATTCTTTAAACCAGTGAGCGGAGCAGTATAATCGGACGAGGCCGACCATATGATACCTTACACAACTACAACGAAAAGTAAACTTTCTGCGGTTCTATATTCTGAGCCAATATAGAACCGCAAGGTGATAGATCCCCTTCACCTTGTAAAATATGTGATGTTCTGCATATAATAATTGCATCTAGAGCGACTAGAAAATCTGACAATAATTACAGTTTTCGGTTCATTACACCCTCTGAATGAAATCTCAACTTTACCGCAAACTATAGGCGTCGTCTTTCACCATAATCGGAACTTCATGTACAATTTCAAAGCGATCAGCGCGACATTTCTGTTCCCTAATGTGGTAATGGGTTACTAAATAATATATGAATACGTAATATTAATACTATGCCATAGTCACCTTGACTTAATTACGTATAACTCCGACATCAGAGTACATACAACCATATAATTGGTATAAATTTAAAGGTCAACAACTCCTCTTGGATATACGATCAAATATGTCCTTCAGGTATATACGCCCCAGAATAAAAATTTCGTAATTTTTCACACAGAAGTCTGGGTCCATTTGACTCGCTGAATATCGACCGATCTTTATCAAAACAGGCATGCTTATTCTTTTGCCCGACCCCCTCTCCCAGAAAAACCGTCAAAAATTAAGTATTTGGTCCATTTCATCCCCTAAATATTAATATTCATTGACCAGAACCCATCCTATATGCAAAATTTCGTGAAGATTGGTCCATAACTGTAACCTGTATCGTGTTTCAAAATTTTATTGGACAGACGGACGGACGGACACACATGACTAGATCGATTCAGCTAGTCGAGATATGATGATCGGTATACTTAACGGTGGGTCTAGGACCAATATTTCGCGGCGTTACAAACTCTTGGGGCTGCACAAAGCTATAATACCCTGACAACATAGTTGTGTAGGGTATAAAAACCAGGCCTATAGTTGATTCTTACGAAAATATTCTTTAAAAAATCCACGCCTATGGTTGGTTCTTAAGAAAATATTCTTTAAAGAATCCACGCCTATGGTTGGTCTTTAAGAAAATATTTTTTAAAAAAATCAAGGCTTATAGTTGGTCCTTAAGAAAATATTCTTTAAAAAATCGTAAAGTAAAGTAATAGTAAATTGCATCGAGCGGCACACTTTGGCCGCTAAATGAAACATTGAAAAATTCATAGTTATTTGAAGAGGTTGATGCGGTTTATACGAAAACCGCATGCGCATCAATTGATTTCAACGAATACCCGAACTGTATGCATTTTAATGTTGATCATTTTCATATACTGTAACTGCAATATATTTGGTCATTTTTAAAGCCAAAACTCTTAACAGAGGAATATACCGATATTTAACAATCATCTAAAGGAATTTGTATAAGAAAGCGTCGCATATTTTACAAGACTAAAAAATCAAAAATTGAAAAAATTTTTGACAATTTATGAAAAATTTTGAAAAAAAATTGTGCCAATTCAAAAATTATTTTATTTTCAGACATTGTCATGCTTTTATTTGTATTTCGCGACTATTAAACCGTATTTCAAAGTGATTTGACTAGTAGATTTCGAATCAGCACATTTTCCTTAACCTATGTACCAAAAATCATGAATGTGCTCGAAAAAAAAAATTAAAATTTTTTTATGGAATTTTAAAAGAATTTTGTAATTTCACATATATGAGAGCTATATATAAATATGAACCGATTATTTCCAATTTCAATTGGGTTCGCCCTTGGGCAAAAATTAATGAGCTTTGCCAAATTGCATCCAATTCGAATTAAAATTACGACCTGTACTTTGTTTACAATTTAACATGGACAGACGGGCAGACGGACATGCATAAATCGACTTAAAAAGTGATTATATGCATATTCTGAAAAGGAACCCTGTGTCGATCTGGTTTCGTTTGGCATATTACAAACATATACACAAAGACATAATACCCTGTATCACAGTGTGGTGAAGGGTATAAAAGTCCACATCCCTGAAAAAAATAAAAAAAAATAATATAGAGATCTATATGGAAATCCAAAACGAATGTTCTTTAAACAACCGGCGCTTCTTGGATTTCCCAAAAAAATATTGCTATAAACCAAAGTTTTTTGGAGACCCATAAAACATTTAGACTTATTCCTTGTATTAAAAATAAATAAACTAATCGTCATTTTTGTTCACGGAATGTCTCGCATGTTGCATTTCACAATTTTCCTACTTATCCTGTCATAGTTGAAGGTAAAAAGAAATTTTCACTATAGACCGCACGATTATTAGTTAGTTCCTGTTGTTGCTAAAAGTAATTACCCCGCCATTAAAATTGTTGTTAAATTGGCTGTTATTAAATTGTGAAATACACACAAAAGTTTACAAGTGGCGAGTGTTTTTATGTGTGCGTGTGTATGTGTGTAATATTTCCAGCTAGTTGAAATGGAAGAACAAAACTTTTTATAAAAATGTAATTTAATTTTGAATGATTTCGATTAATAAGGAAACAATGTTGCAAGAGAGTAATATACACACATACACGCCGTTTGTCATTTTTCAATAGAATTTAATTGGATATTTGAACAATCACTATTTAATTGATACTAATTATGTGTTTGTATTAAAATTAGTAGGTATGGTTAAGGAGGGGAAGAAGGCAAGAGTGGTTATACATTAACCATTAAGTTTGATAGCTACTATTAAGGTATTTAGATAGCAGGGTGTTGTTTCTGCTGATATAGAAAATATAAATTCTCCTTCAGCCACCAAAAAATATATAGAATGTTAAGCAAATATATTATGTTCACATTTTCGACACATAAATTTTCGACCTTAAATTTTGAAAACATTTGCAAATGTCCATGAAATAAATACTTATCCTAACTTTGTTCTTCTCCATTTTCATACTTTGCAGACAATCTAATGAAACTTGTATCTGTCCAGACGTAAGAACTGACATTATCTACAGCAAACACTCTACAACAAAATAAATAACCTTTAAAAGAGCCCCCCTAAAGCAATTTCAACACAAATACGATCACACTCGAATAAACTTTAACCAAGCGAAATCCTTTTGGCTTGAAAAAAATGTAAATACCGAAAAAATCGAGATAAAGTGGACATCGTCGAAGAGAAAAATGTGGCAATGCAATAAAGACGAAGAAGATGAACGAACTACAACAACACCAAAATTACTAATAATAAATCTTAAAGCTTGATTTAAGATTTAAAAAAACTTTAAACATTTTGTGTACACCTGTCAGTGGTGATACGCTGCTGTTGCTGCTGCCGAAAGACCCAAAGGACAAACAGAAGAAAATATATAAAATTGATTTAACGGAAGTATTGAAGCAGATACAGAAGCAACGCAAAAACACGCACATCGAAAGACACCGGATAAACATACAAGCATACATCTATTGAGATATATGTACCTAAAGAAAGCAGTAGCAGATCAAAGGAAACATGTCGAATGTAAGTATGGTTGGACATGGTTTAGGAAAGAGGTGGAAGGCGGGTTTTCCATTCCCAACAAATGGTGTAAAAATAATTGGATTTCTTACAGAAAAATTAATTAAAAATAACTATTTTGAATCCTTTCTCTCTCTTTGTCTTCCCTCTTTTGTTTTATTACAACAATCTGACAAACAACAACACCTCCTATAGTTACTGTTCATGGATGAATCGAATGGCAATGGTGTGTATGCAACGTCTGCGACAGCAATTTTAATCAACAATACAAATATCAATAATAATAACAACAACAACAACACAAACAACAATAATAGCATTGGGCGAGGTAACAGCAATCACAGCAATAGTAACAACAATACACCACCCGCCACATCGACGTACAACAAGAGCAATAATTACAACAACAATAATAACAACAACAGCATTAACAACAGTGGCAACAACATCCAAAGTTTAATGGCAGCAGCTTCAAATGCAGCCGGTACGGCTGCATGTTCCAGCGGTGGAGTCATCCCTCCCCAGCTGCCAACGTCACTATCAAATGAAGATCTTAGTCAAAGTCTTTCCGAATATACGGATGCCGATGAAAGCATATCAGCGCCAACAGAATTCTTAGCCGAGGTAAGAGAAATTTATAGAGGAATCCAATAAAATAATAAAAATGATGTTGATTAAGATTGGAAATTTAGTGTATGCCTTGAGGAAAATAGGGATATAAAGACTAGAACATATAACTGAAAACTGTCACTTTTGGGGATAATTCTCTAATATTAGACAAAAGTTATGATGCTACAATTTTGAAATTTGGGATTAATGTCAATTTTAATCGGAAGGTATGGGCATGGGTCACGAAAAGTACTTAATATGCTATCATTTATATTCGGCGAACTGGCAGAGCTAGAACTCTTAGATTTGGAAAGAGGACCACTGATGGAGTGTAGGAAAAATGTATTTTCTTGGAAATTCGAACTATAAGTATCCGCAAAGTGCTAAAATGTACTAAATGTGGTACAATTTCGTAGGTAGAAAATTTCGTATAATGAAAACTGTAATGTTTATTCTTTGGCAGATTCCCTTCTTAGTGTAAAATTTCGTGGTGTTCGGGTTGGGTCCATTTCATCCCCTAAATATTAACCGGTCTTTAGCAACAACAATATGATCCACAACTGTGGCCTGTATCGTGTTTACAAGTTATTATGGAAGACGGACGGGCGGACTCACATGTCTAGATCGACTCAGCTAGTCGAGATATGACTGGTTTACTAAAAGGTGGGCCTAGGACCAATATTTCTCAGCGTTACAAACTCTTGGGGCTTCACAAAGCTATAATTCCCTGACAGTGTGTACTTACACATACGAAAGGTACTAAGCAGTACTAAATTTGCTACAATTTGAATTTGGAGGAGCTTTTAAAGGAAATTAACATTATCGTCGGAGAATAGGATAGGAATATGTAGGTGAAATCACAAATTTTGAAATAAGTAATACAAGAGTACAACATCTAGTAAATTGTATAGAAATAGATTTATGTTGCGGACAGAATTGGTTTGTAGTCTTGAGATATAAAATCAGTTTCGGAAATACGTACGTACGTAATTCTGATTTTTTTTTAACTGAAGGAGTTCCACATACATATTAAGATGTGCAATTGATACTAGTTTTAATATGAAATTTACAGGCTATCAACACGTTAACCCTTTGTAGGGAGCGTGTCAGAAGGAGTAGGCCGATGGGTCCAATCTTCAGGCTTGATTTAGGTTTGTTGAAAATATGACGATGTGCGAAGTTTGAATCAATTCAACTGATTATAAAATTTACATATTTTCAAAATTTTCAGTCTGGTTGGAGAGTTAACAGAAGAAATCGATCGATAGACCCCATTTTCAGACATGATGTTTACGAATGTTTGCAATCAAATCGTATACTACGTTCATATTATAAAAATCATTACAAAATTCATTAAAGTTTTGACCCGTCCTGAGAGTTATCGTACGCAATTGGGGTGGCATATTGGATTTAGTTTTATACACTTGGTTCACATTGGGTGGCAAATCCTTTACAAATATTGTAAGCTACAAAGGTCATGCGTCATTTTCGGTACACGTTTTTTAACCTGAGCGTCAGACAGGAATTTACCATCGCATAGACTTCATTTTGGTACATTTAAGATATCTTATTTAACCAGAGCAATTTACAAAGGCATGGCCTTCATTATCGTCTAAGATCGGCAGAAATTTACCATAGCATAGCCTAGAATTCACGATCGATTTTAGGTGTCTTCGGATAAGAATTGTTGTATTATATTATTTCCACATTGGAAATTCTAGAGCATAATAACGGAGAATATTTCTGCTTTTGTGTTGTTTACAAAGTCTGATCAAAACAGACCCGCTAAGGTCAGATAAAAAATTAACCTTTTTTTCTCAGTAAATATTTTGTACCCTCGAAGGTATAGCCAAAAACTCCTGTTTAAATTTTTTACCTCCTCAATCGTGTCAAAACACTTTCTTACATTTTGTGAAGAAGAAATAACCTGGAGCCAAGTCCGCTGAATACGAACAAAAATGATTATGAAAGTGCAAATGCAATATGGGGGGTTTCAATAATTCTGAACATTTTTCGGGCGAATTGCTTAGCGCAAACGGCACATAACATTAAGGAATATTCCTTAATTGTCGTGCGACACCTCCCCATTGTAGTCGAAGAAAACTATGAATAATATTTGACCGAGCTTGATTTGTTTTTTTTCTGTATTGGATTTTTTGGACCATTCTATTATCGGTTGACTAAAACCGGTATAAAAATCGGGATAATTATCATAAAATCCGAATTTGTCTCCCGCAAATAAGTTTTATTAACGTGTTAAGCATAATGAGATATAGTTATGAAAAACATTTCAGATATATATTCATAAAGCAAAATGTATTATTGTTTATAGATTGACGATTTTCTGAGCAAAGATCGGGTAGAAGTTGAAAAGGACACTGAAAACATGCCAATATCAAATTCTTGTATATTTAACCTACATCCAAAATCGTATGAGAGAAGTTTTTTAGAACATATGGAGGTAGAAAAATCTCATCTTGAGGTATTTAGTTTACGATCAAAAATAATAAGGACGAAAAAGAGGCAAAATGGCTCGATAGAAGGAGTATATGTTTTACAAAAATATTCCGCATTTGATTTTGCTGAAGCCACGTGATGTCAAGAAGTTAATGAAGTATAGAGTTACGAGCAATAGAAATCATCACGACATTCTTCATATACTCATCCCCATAAGTAATTTCCCACCCCGCAGTTCATTGCCCCGACTTTGTGTCAGTGATATTTATGTTCGATATTCAACAATATAACACCTCAACAAATTTACATTGTTATTTATACACTTATGTATTGGTATAGGATCTGACACAATCCATACCTCGTAAAATTATATCTCTTCTTACGTGTTTTACAATCATATGTGTGGTAACGTTGATGTAAACTCTCCCGGTAGCGTCTCTTCATATACCCCTAGAAACAAATTTTTGTTTAATAACCTCTCATGGAAAACAAAAAAAAAAATAAGATGAAAAGTTTTGCGGTAAACCAATGGAAAGCATTTCGTTCGCATGTAAACAATTCTGCAAACAAAAATGAAAAAATCATATTTCCACATCCGTTTGTTTTACTGAGTGCAATCATTGAGTAAAAAATAAATTTCCTGTGGGACTTACTTCAATTTATGTCGGAAAATGGCCACTTGTAAAAAATGGTCAATGATGGTATTATGGCTAAAAACTTTAAACGAAGGAAATATTGAAAAAAAGGTAAAATTTAAGTTTTAAAGGGCCCCTAACACTATATCAAAGAAAGAAAATCAAAATAGTTTTGATTTTGAAAGTGAAACCCTATCAATCTGGTGAATAATATTCATTTTGAAAGTTGTCTGTAATTAATTATGTGTACAAAAATAATAGAATTGTAACGGAATAAAAAAACAACTGAATTTACGACTCAAAATTAAATTTTTGGGACAAAAATCGATTTTTTGGAATAATGATTGAAGAGTTTGCCATACACTAGTCAATCCCACATATACACAAAGGTGTTCATCGACATGACGGCATGATGTATAGTGTGTGTGGCCCTTAAAAGAATGTGGATTGAATTTGTGTTGAAAAGATCAATAAAATATTCAAAAGTATTATGAAAGAAAAAATAAATCGATTCTAATTCGATTGTTTTTGTATATATCGGATCTCAAAAATCTGCACTGTAATTTAGTTGAAATCTTGAAAGTATCTACATATTTGGGTGGGTGAATTTATGGGTGAACTTGAGCATACTTTGGTAATATGCTACAAATATTATATGATTTTCTACTTACAACCTATATTTTAACATATCTGAATATAAGAACTACAAATTTTACCAAATTAATTTTCCCTAATTTCAGTTTCTGTCATCAGTCATGCTCAAGGATTACAAAAAAGCTTTAAAATATTGCAAACTGAGTAAGTACCACTTGGTGTACCATTCACCAAAACAACAAAAACTGTCAAAACAAAATAAAAAAACACAAATGTCATTATTTATATTCAAGACAAATAGAAATATGAGAAACTTTCTAATTAAATCATATTTTATCCTTTTTTATTATTTTTCTCAACTAAACAAAATAACTATTTTTTCTTCTTCTGTTGTTGTTGCTGCTATCGTTGCTTTTTCTTTTTGCCTTGTCGTTACAGTTTTGCAGTATGAACCACACAATTCGACAGCAAAGGAATTCTATCCATTGATATTGGACAAGTTACGTGGTATGTATAAATGTGTGTGATTTCTGTAGGTGATGTATTGTAGAGAAGGAAAAGCATCGGGTTATTAAATTAGGATGTTAAAATGCAACGATTTAGAATTTTTTAATAACAGAAAAATGCATATGGTGTCTCAATACAGTAAGGACGGGCCAACTATATGACACCCTACATCAGTTTGGATATACTATGTATATAATATATATTTTAAAAATCTTATAGTGATAGATAAACTCGATCAAGAATATAGATTATAGCTAAACTTAACACACGTTCAGACTTAAGTCTGGCATTTAGTACACAATATGCATAAAATCGGTCGAAAGAATATATGGGAGCTATATCTAAAACTGTTTTTAGAAGAAATTAGAAATACAGGCGTAAATGTTGCTAGCTCTATCGTGATATATGCTAGTTACCTCAAGTATACAAAGTATTGTAGAGAAGGAAAAGCATCGGGTTATTAAATTAGGATGTTAAAATGCAACGATTTAGAATTTTTTAATAACAGAAAAATGCATATGGTGTCTCAATACAGTAAGGACAGGCCAACTATATGACACCCTACATCAGTTTGGATATACTATGTATATAATATATATTTTAAAAATCTTATAGTGATAGATAAACTCGATCAAGAATATAGATTATAGCTAAACTTAACACACGTTCAGACTTAAGTCTGGCATTTAGTACACAATATGCATAAAATCGGTCGAAAAAATATATGGGAGCTATATCTAAAACTGAACCGATTTCATTGTAGACTTAAATCGCTACTATATGAAAGAGGTCCGAAGATTTTACACGATGATTTCCAAGCGGAGAGAATACAATAAAATGATAAGAACAGCAGAATCGCAACTGGAAATTTTTCTGCGAACTGATTCATATCATAAATAAGGTTTCAAACAATGAAAGACGATGGAGGCAACATGAAAAAGGCAATTGAAGAAACAATATGGCTTCTCATGAAACATCACTTCCCACCGAACATATCGGTAACTGATGATAAAATAAGAGATGCAAAAACAGAAGAACATAAAATTGATGCATCAATGGTACGAGATGCAATAGAGAACTTAGCACCATTTAAAGCAGCAGGGTCAGACGTCTGCCCTGTTTCATTACAAAAAATGCAGACTATCACCATATTATAGATTGGCATGATGCAAGAGTAGGCTATATACCCAAGCCCGTCCTACTACGTTACAGCCTAAAATCTAACTTTCTGTGGTTCTATATTCTGAGATTGGCAATATTTCGAGATATTTTCACACTTTTAACTGGCTAGAGGTCAACAAATATTACTAATAATCAGTACAGACCCTCTAATTACTTGTCCAGATTCCCTTCACCGTGGGTTGCGTAGTGATGTTCGGCTTTCGACTCGAAAAGTACAAATAATTAAGTTTTCGGTCCACTTCATCCGAAAAAATATTATCTGATCATCACTTAACATTTTAGACGTTGTCCTTGACCATAACTGGAACCTCTGGAACATTTCAAAGCGATCAGCGCTATATTTCCGCCCACCAGTGTGATAATAGGTTACTAAATAATATATGAATACGTAAGCACCTGTAAATATTTAAGTGTAACTCCCGCATCCGAGTACCTACGACAATATAATTGGTATCAATTCAAAGGTCAACCACTCTTCTTGGATTTACTATCAACTTCTCGGGTCTATGTCCTTCTGGAGTAAATATATACGCCATAGAATACAAATTTTGTAATTTTTCACACAAAAGTCAGGGTCCATTTGACCCGCTAAATATTGACCGATCTTTATCAAAACATGTATGCTTATTCTTTTGTCCGATAATTGCGGCCTCTGGAGCGACCAGAAAAACCGACAAAAATTAAGTATTTGGTCCATTTCATCCCCTAAATATTAACCGATCTTTACCAAAAACAATAGGGATCTTCATTGGCCAAAACCCATCCTACATGCAAAATTTCGTGAAGATTGGTCCATAACTGTGGCCTGTATCGTGTTTACAAATTATAATGGACAGAAGGACGGACTGACACACATGTCTAGATCGACTCAGATAGTCGAGATATGATGACCAATATTTCGCGGCGTTACAAACTCTTGGGGCTGCCCAAAGCTATAATACCCTGACAACATAGTTGTGTAGGGTATAAATAGTCGACACTAAGAGCAACATACGCAACGATACGCTAAAATGTAAACGACGTGAGTGTGTAATGGGGAGATTAGGGAAAACCGCTTTACTCCATACTATGATGGAGGGTATAAAAAACGCATGTTATGATGGGGCCTTGAACATACAGACAAAGACGCGAGAAAAAGATCGGATGGATCGTTTGACGGAATGAGACAGACTCATTTCTTAAACGGATGGTGACTGGAAATGAGAAATGGATCACATACGATAACCCTGTCAAAGAGCGGAGAAGCACCCACAAACGGTGGTCAAACCAGGGCTAACGGCCAAGCATGGTTCTGCTATGCATTTGGTGGGACTGAAAGGGGATTATTTATTATGAGTTGTTTCCATATGGCCAAACGCTAAATTTTGATATCTACTGTCAACAACTGGACCGCTTGAAGATAGTAATTGACCAGAAACGTCCAGAATTGGCCAACAGGAGATCTGTCGTGTTCCACCAGGACAACGCTAGGTCACACACATCTACAGTGACTCGCCAGATACATCTGGAGCTTGGTTGGGAAATATTAATGCATCCGCATACAGTCCGAAAAAATTTGATATCTAAGGAGGATTGTGAAAATCGACTACTAGAGTTTTTTTTTGCAAATAGAGAGCAGGACTTCTATGAGACAGGCATTATGAAGTTACTTTTAAAATGGCAACAAATCATACAACAAAACTGTGCATATTTGGTGCAAATCGGACATTCCGATGCATGTTAAATAAAGTCCTATAGTTCATTTAAAAATAATGGATTTATTTTTCCCCAATCCAATATTTTTCCAGAAGTAATTAATTTATATGTCTGTATGGCCCTGGCTCTTTTATACCCATATTACTGCCGCTTCGGTGGGAAAATTCGGATAAACCTTCAAAATGTCCCAAAAGAGGCGGGAACTTTTAAGTGGGGACTATGTCTGAACATAGACCCATATAGAAAAATGTTCGTAAAAATTTGTTTCGCCCACCAAGAACTGGAATGCCAAGTTCGGTGATAAAATATGAAATCCAAACTAAAACATAGACTGACATTGATAATTTTTAGTAGAAAGATTTGGCATTCAAAATCCGTCATATGAGGCGTGTACCGAAAGGTATTAATAGTTTTTTAAATATATAAGCCAGCTAAACAAAAAAGTTAACCAATATTGACTATTGTTGGTAATAAGATTTGCTACACAATTAGATCCCAAAATACTGTTAAAAAAAGGTCCAAAATAGCGATTGGGAAGTCCCGTTATATGGGAGTAAACCGATATATTACAAATATCTTAGGGGTAGTAGCAATGAGTGTGCAACTTTCGAAGCTCTACCTTAACCCTGTAGCCGCAAGACCACCTTAAGTTGGCGTGCAGGAAATACGTTCCAATGCAGAATTATTAATTTTTAGAAAGTATGTTCTAATGACAAATGTCGGTTAATATATGATGTATACTTTTTCCAGAGGAAACAGGAAGTGGAAATTTGCCGATTGATTAATATTTATTAGATCCAAAATCAGTTTTTAGAAGAAGTTAGAAATACAGGCGTAAATGTTGCTAGATCTATCGTGATATATGCTAGTTACCTCAAGTATACAAAGTTTCCTTAAGTTGGTAAATAAATACTATGATTTAATAACCCTCCAACAAAAATAACAATCAAAGAGGATACCCTAATGAATAGAATGCTTCCCTTTAAAATTGTTTTGATTTTGTTTTTCTTTCTCTTTTCCGTTAAAATCAACACAATAACGACAACCACAACATCAAAAAGGTGCCACCTCGAGTGACAGTGACGAAAACTATAATAAATCATCATCCTCACCGGAATTAATACTGGAACCCCCCTCATCAGATCCATCGGCTGGAGAAAGTGACGAACAGGAAGCATTAGCTGGTGAGGAAAAGCTACATCGTCAGCATATACGACGACCGCATTTACCCGACGACTTACGTTTGGCTGAGGGCATTTTAGATCCCAATTCAAATGTGAGCAGCAACAGCAATAGCATTGAAGACGACATTGATGTTGGTGATGAGGAAGAAGAAGAAGAGGAGGAGGAGGGTGCGGGTGGTGTTCTTAGCAGTGGCTCAGTAGGTGTTAGTCTTAGCGATTCCGTAGATGGTGACGATGATGATGATGACGACGACGGCGATTGTGAAGATGCCGATGATGATGATGATCCGGAGGACGATGATGATGACGATATTATGAGCAGCAGTGGTGATGATTTACCCGTCGATGAACATCAGGTCATTGTCGGCGATGTACTAGACATAGAAAACTCAGGTAATGCATGTGGTGGTGCTGAAGGTGTCGATGGTGTAGCTTTAAATGGTTCAAATTCATCACGAAATTCTTCGAGTGGTGGTAAAATTAGTAGCCGAAGTGACAATACAACACACTCATATTCGAGTCTATTGTTGGAGGAGGAAGATGATATAGTGCCTGCAAATCTACACTTTCCCAAGGATTTTAATACACCTGATTTGGATGTTAGCAATGGTAAGTGAATAATAATCCCTTTTGGCAATTTGTTTGGTTTATTGGTATGTATTACGAAGGATTTTAGATTGAGATCCAAAGGACTTTACATATTTGAAGGTAGATAATTGATTTGGAAGCAAGAAAAATAAAATAAAATTGACAAGATTATTCATGATATGATATACGCACACATATATTAAGGAATTTATGGCGTTAAATTAAAATTGTTAACTTAAATGGAAATACAATAACAACATGTTAAATTGGTTCCTTCTCTAAATTTTGCTCGTTTATTCCTTTTAAAGAAGGATGAAAACATACGAATATCGATTGCATGTCATTGAGTGCTCTATCATTCATTGGGTGCTCTATCAGTGAATTTTTTTGTAAAATATTTGGAAGACAAAAAACATCATTAGGACAATATAAATACCTATAAATATCCTGGGTTTTTATTTGATGGCTGTAGTCATGAATAACAATAACCAACTGGCTTCAGACCATTCAGAAGCTGGATGGACCAGACCAACGCCCTACGACGAATAAAACAATATATATGGAATGGAGCTTCCTGTATCTACTGTTCATTGATTTCAAGAAAACTTTCGGTACCATCAGACGAACAGCAGTATGGGAAGCATTAAACAAGATGGGAGTTTCACACCAACGCTGTTCAAAAATGTCGAGAAGCTCTCATATATCCTGGAAAACAAAGCTTCAAATATTCGAAGCATGTATAAAGTCGACTCTGCAATACGGCAGTGAAACCTTACAAATGCCTCAGGAGCATATGCAGAATATTCTGGCACAACACCATAGAGCTGAGTAAAGCTGTGGAACCTAACAAATCAGGAACCCGTACAAAAACAGATAAAACGTAGGATATTGAGATGAATTGGCCAAATCTTGAGAAAAAAAATGGCCATAGCATTAACAGAATGGCGTTAGAATGGAATCCACAAGGATCAATAAATCGAGGTCGACCAACAATTCAACCAATCTTACATGGAAAGATGCAAAAACAACTGCAACTACCCGAGTGTGATGGAGTAGGATAGCCAAAGACCGGCCGGTAATAAATTTGTGGTATGAAGATTTGACATCCACTGAAATCTACAAATATTATTGAAAATCGGGTCAGAAATTCCAAAAAATATAGAAAATTGTAATTTGTGGTAGGGGGATTTTAAAATATCAAATTATAGACATTACGGTTGCCGATTTGATTGAAAAACGTTCTCAAAATTCTGCAAAATACTGAACTTCGGGAGATTTCTTAATATGGGGCTATCCTCAAAAGAGGATCAGTATTGATAATTATTTTAAGTAGCTACCCACTGAGAGCTCAAAATACTAAATTACATACAATTCAGTTGGAAAAATTAAGACCACTGGTATGCACCGATATATCGCCATATCGTTATACATTTCGAGGTGTTAAAAGTATGCGATTGAACATCTGCCAAACAAAGTTGTTAAACCACTTTTTCAGTTCGCTTTATTATCTCACAACGCGTAATATAATTCAAACCTACTAACTTAAATGCGCCTAAGTCTTAAAATAAAGTGTCAGGCAGCACGTAGTGTCCTATGGACAGAATTTTTGGCTCAAAGTGGTCCAACGCGGAAAACTAAGCGACTTAATTGTAGATGTCGTCGTTGACGACTGGAACAGTATTAACACTCCGGCTTTTATCACACACGGTTCTAAGATGGAAGAAGGTACTGCGACTAGCGTCTACTGTGAACGACTAGGTCTTGAGTACACTTAAAGGTTAGAAGTCGTACTTGAGTGTAGAACAGCTTTGGAAACACTAACAGATACCGGCTAGCTGGGTACCAGGACACTACGATTTTATGGAGAATGGATAGGCAGGATCGTAATGTACATATCTAGCAATCGCTAACTCAATCAAAATAACCATTTGTCGCCTTTTCCGTCAAGATACATTTGGTCACCTCTGTCACTGTTGAACCTGAGCTGAAATAAGAGTAATGACGGGAGTGCATGTTAACTTTCCACCATGTCTAACCTTCTATTCAGCTATGGAACTTGCTTTAATCAACAATCTCATCTGAAATATGAAGTGGCTGGAACAGCACATATTGATCATCTTAACCGTTTGTCCAATTATTTTTCCAACCATGATCACCTTTGGATGACCACAATGGAACGGAAGGTCTCCGAGTGACACAGTAACAGTAAGTGACTACATATCCCCAAACTTAACCTACAACAAAAATGGTGTTTCCCCACAATTGCCAAAATTTGAAGAGATTATAACGCTTGCAAAATATTGTAAAGTCGGTGCGTCATCATTTCACTCTTTCTACTGTTGCCGAAGACCCGAATGTGTCGATTACTCATCGTTCCCAAAAAAAACTGTTTTGATCTACACTTAAATTCATGCTAAGGAAGAAAATCCCCAAGTAATTGAAGAGAAGCCATTACATCCAGAAAAAACACTGTTTGGTGCGCTTTTTGATTTGAAGGTGTGATTGGACCTTACTTAATCGAAAACGACGATGGAACGACTGTCACCGATATTGTTTCGCCTGCTTTTGAAGAATATGCGATTTCAACAAGACGGTGCTACTTGCCACACAACTCGAGCAAATATGATTTTATTGCAAAATACATTTCCTGGCCGTGTAATTCTCGCAGTGGAAACATCTTCTGTCCACCAAGAACATGCGATTTTATATCTTTCGATTATTTTATAGGGCTTCGCAAAAGACCGTGTTTATGTACAAATATAGGCACAAAACCGGCAAAAAAAAGGTTTTGAAGAGCTGCCGCCCAACGAAAACTCAGTAGAGAAATTAGGTTGGAATTACGATAACCGTAATATGGGGACTATCCTGAAATGAGACTTTTTGATAGGAAGTTATTCTACCCACTGAGAAGTCAAATAATCAAATTACACCCAATTAGGTTGGAATACATGTCCAAAACCCCTAAAATTCCGAATTTTGGAAGTACCTTTATGTGGTGCTATACCAAAACATGAACCGATATATCTCAATATCATATATGTACAAATGTTTAAAGGTCTATTTTAAATATTGTTAGATTTGTCATGACTTCAACTGACAGAACTTGCTAAATCGTCATACAATGAATGATATATATGTACGTAATGGGGTTTCCGGGGAATATTTCGAGGTGTTGACAAATGACAAATTCAATTTTGTAACCTATACAACATACACATTTGAAATCGGGGGGACTAATTGCTCTGATGCCTACCTTTACATGTCTTAAAATTTCAATATATTAGTAGATTAGCCTGCAAAGAGCTGAACTTCGCACTTGAGTTTTAAGGAGAATATAGAAAACATTGAGTGATCCTTTCCTATCTGGACTCCGATGCTTTAAAGCATCGACACAACTTTATAAGATTTATTTTGCAACTTCAATTATATTTTATTTTTTTAAATTTCTCCATTACTCAATGAACAATTTATAACGAAATTTCTTTATCTTACAGGTAATAAAATTCCATCAACATCCTGCAGTGATTCGGAATCACCAACAGAACCGCTGACGCAAAGATTAGCAGCCATTTTACGCTCAAAGTGTGGTGTTTCAAACACCAATGGTTAGAAGGAAAAATATTTTAAATACCCCTGAATCGATATTCAAATCGACATACATATATTATAAATATATTAAGATTAAATGTAAAACCAAAAATATATATATTAAATATACACAACAAATGTCTATAATCGAAAAACTATATATACTTGTACACACAAACACATACACAATATTACAAATAACATTTTTGGCCAACTTATAATACTTTTTTAATTATACTTTATCTTCTATCTTCCAATTACAAAAATGTAATGAAAAAAATATTACTATATTCTATTACAAAATAGAATATTTGTAATATTTTTTTATTTTATTACCGAACTACCCGAATTTTTGCACACCATACACATAATTATATAAATGTTTATGTGTATTGATAAAAATATATATATATATATATATATATAATCATCAAATAAAAAAAATTTATTATATACTTAATTAAATAATTCAAATTTTTGTCTGCTTATATATTTTTTAAAGAAATATTTGATCATAATTATATCTTATCTTATATTACAAATGTATACTTATAAACTTATAGTCCAACTACTATCCAATGTACTCTACTTACTACTGGTCGTCAAAACAACACTTACATAAGGTAAAATTCTAATAGTATTTAGTTGATGTGTCTTATAATTGTTAAAACAAGCTAATTCTTAAAGATATAACCTTTCAAAATCGTATATTTTTTGAAATTGTATTTAGAAATGTATTTATTGTAAAGAATGATATTCCAATTTAAGACTAGCCTGTTGACCAGTTTTATTATTACTATGATTTAGAGCTTATACACAACGGCCTTCATATAAACGGGAGCCGATAAAAATAGTTTAAGTAATGAATATATTTTTAGATATTAGGTTTTGTCGTCTCTATTTATATATTCTATTTAGTTTTATTAGTGATGACAATGGATTTTCTTCATTCATTGATTTGACTGAAAATTTCGACAGATTGAATTTTAACAGATTATTTATTTGGTCCAAAGTAATACCGAAAAATGCATATGTTGGGACTTTTTAATTGTGTAATTATTGTATTGAAAAGATAAGTCCCATGTTGGTGTTAGACCACGTCGAATCGTTGAAATGTGGTTAATAAAACTGTCAGACAAAATCGAGTCCTGGGGGTGGTAATTTTATATTGAGGATGAAGGACCTTGATGAGTATATGAAAACCCCAGAAGCAAACGCCACAGGTCAAAGTTCGAAGATATGGTGTGATATTTTTTTGCAAACCTATTATACTTGAACATTTTGTAAAAAAGTTTGTCTTTCTAACATGATTCGTTGTATGTCCCTTTCTACTTATTTATTGGGTCATCCGAATTGGATGTAATTGGATATTTTCAATTCCATAAATAGAGGCACATCCAAATTTTGGTATTTTCGGGAGTTTGGGCATGTATTTCAATTGATTTGGCAGTAGTTCCGTATTTTGGGAATTATGGGCGCGGAATTAACTGTTATTGATTGTCAAATCTTCCTAGCACCTCAAAATCTTTATCTGTGAATTTTGAACTCCTCTTGAAGAGAACCAAAAATATCTTTGTGTACTTGGCAAAATTTCTTGTAGAGAATTGCGATTTTAGGATGTTCATAAGGTAAGGTATCTTAAACATGACCCATCATAGTTAACTTAGCTCCGACTAATACGAATGTCAACTAGTCCAAAGGGGGGCAAACGCCTCCATATTGTTAGATTACCGGGGAAGTTTTGGAATTAAAATTGATATAATTTAAGTACGACCAACGGCTAAGTTACTGATGCAAAGAGGTAAAGGTGTACAGTTGCACATGCACAAATTTCATTAGTATGGAAGAGACAATCTGATTTTGGACTTCATCATTTCATGTTTATACATGATATTTTAAAGTCAGTTTTTCTAGAGTCAGTCAGTAGAGCTTAATGGTGGAAGTTTTGCAATGAAAAGCCAGGAAGTAAGCCGTTGGTTAAGCGGCTCATAAGGCATGTCGGGCTATGTGGCTTTACAAAGGTCGTATGTTGATAACATGTATTTATATCGCAGTTAATGCAAAGTGTATCTGCGAATTAAATTCAAATTTATATAAGTTCGACTTTGGCTTCATTCCAGAAATAGACATTTTCAGTGTAGAATTTTTCATTGGTATATATTTGCTTCTTGGCAGAATCAGTACATCGATAAGCAAGATTCGATATTGCAACCTCACTGATCCCAGATATAGAAAAGTGAAATAAAAGTAATGTTCAGCCCAGGCGAAGTTTTTATACCCTCTACCATGAGGTGGACTTTCCAAATCCCTAAAATCGTTAACAACTTTCATATGGTGGCTATTCCATGATAAATTGCAGACATAATCTCAAGATGGAAGATTATGCTAAGACCTTGAACATTCTGGAAATTAGACTCGACCTTTATACGAAGGCTAAGTAGAAACCTGGTACTTCGCGATGGTAAAATAAAGTCACTTCGCTTGGAAAATGCTTATAGATAATACCTGAAATATCGTCCAAAGAAGATTTATTTAAAGGCAATTTAATTTTAAAAACGAACCAAACTGGGCCGACAATAAAATACCCTACAAAACTACCACAGAACTCGAATTTTCTGCGGTCTCTTTACAGTGGGTTTTGTTGTGACGTTCAGTTTATAATTGTCGCCTATAGATCGACTCGAAAAAAACTAAGTTTCCGGTCCACTTCATCCCAAAATTATTATCTGATCATCACCGAATATTATAGGCGTTGTCCTTGACCATTACTGGAACCTCGTCGAATTTTTCAAAACGATCAGCGATATATTTCCGCCCTCTAATGTAGTAATGGGTTATTAAATAATATCTGAATACTTAAGTGTAACTCCCACATCCGAGTATATTGGCATCAATTTAATTGGTATCAACCACTCCTTTTCCATATACTATAAACTTCTCGGGTCTATGTCCTTCAGGTGTAAATATATACGCAATAGAATACAAATTTTGTAATTTTTCACACAAAAGTCAGGGTCAATTTGACCTGCTTAATAATGACCAATATGTATCAAATAGGCATGCTTATTTTTTGGCCCAATCCGCTTCTCTATGTAAAAAATTGAGTATTTGGTCCATTTCATTAACGGTTTTTTACAAAAACTATAGGGGTTTATTGGCCAGAACCAATTCTACATGCAAAAATTCGTAAAGATTCGTGAATACATGTCTACATCGACTCAGCTAGTCGAGGTATGACGATCGGTATACTTAAAGGTGGGGTTTAGACCAATATTTCGCGGCGTTATAAAATCTTGGGGCTGCACAAAGGTATAAAACCCTGAAAACATAGTTGGCATAGAAATATAAACTCAAAATTGCTTTTTAAATAAAAAATAATCTATTTAAAACTAAATTGATCTAATTTTTGCTTGGTCAAAACTATAGCAACTTTTTAATTGTTTTCTTATAAGTAAATTTTGCTATTAATCTAATTTTATCGTAAATTTTATTAATTATCGACAGCATAACCATCATTTTTGATCACATTAAATCTATAAGAAGCTTAATTTGATCCTTGGATATACTATTCCGCGCATCCTGAACCTTTGGGATGAGGTTATGTCTGTTTGTGAATCTCTTTTGATTTTGATATATATGCTACTACAAATATTTATCTATAGGTTAAAGATCTGATAAATATGTTGGCCATTATAAAACCCTGATTTTTGCCTCCCGCAACCAGTCTTTGACATTTTTCGGTGCATGTTTGAGGTTATGTGAAACTGAAACATCCAAACAAGTAGTATATACTTCATAAATCTGGTAAATAAATTGAAGGTCCTCCTTCATGCTTCAGAGTACCCTTGCATTACTGAGGCCTCAGTCTTTAATTTTGTTCGTATTGGAGCCTTAAATATTAAACATTAATTCATCCAAGAATATATTTCTCCATTGAGCCGGATTTCAATTGATATTGGCTTTGTCGAAATCCAATCTGTCTTTTCGATACTTTTCAGGAAATAAATGGCTTATATCTAACGATAACCCTCTCACCAATTCCGTTGAACTCCTGAATTCATGTTTTTTACTTCTCTGGAAAATTTTTGACGAACAGATGTTCTTTGGCAGATGACGAACAGATGTTCTTTTGTACGAACAGATGTTCTTTGGCAGCTTTCTCCGTGATGAACTGTCACTACTGATTTAGTTCCATAAAACCGACTTATAATTCTTAAAGGTTATTTATCGGTGTGATTTATATGTTTACTATAATGGACATGACCTAATAAATGGTATTAAACGATTTGCAGCAATTACTTAGGTAGTTAGTTGTCATTGTTATTTTTCTTATAACTCCCTTTTGTCCATAGACAAGAAATTACAAACATAAAGACCTCATTCTCGAACAGACTCATTCTAATTGTACAGTTTTACAGTGAATGGATTTCTTGGTCGTTTTATTCTATATATGCAATTCCATTGAATAATTATTTTATAAAAAAATACCAATTGATTTTAGTTTACAAAATTTCAAATACAAACTGATTTTTGGGCGAAACACCATCAGTCGTATTTCTGAAATGTATTTAAATTCTTGAGCTGTAGATATGAAAATGAAGATTGCCAAAATCCATTGCCAATAAATAAAATATTTAAAATAAATTATTTGCAGTATAACAAAATATATATTTATGCATATTTTAGCCAAAGACTACATATATATGTATTAAAACACAGAAACACAAAAGTATATATCACTCATGTAAAGCAACTTTTTAACTATTAGAAAAACATATCGTACAAACCTACAAAAAATATGAAGAAAATATTAACACAAAACTCAATGTTAAAAGAAGAAATCTAAACACTTTTTGTACAGTTTTATTTGTGCAAAATTAAATATTGGCAAATATTTTTTGAAAACCTTACATTGTCCCATAAATATTTTTTGTTCAAAAAAATCCAGGACTATAAAAAGGTAGAATTTAATTAAGAAAAAAATGAATACTTTTTCCAAGAAATTTCTTCCCTCCCACAGAAAAAGACAACAACAAATGAATCGATCTAGACAAATATAAAACAAAAATAAATATTATAATAATTATTATTATTGAGTGTATGAAAGAAAAACTAACAAAACGCACTGACTTTATTTAAATGATATTACAGAAATTCGATTCCTAGAATAGCCTGGATATTCTCAGAAGATTTAAAGCAAAAAAAAACGAAACATTTTAGATATATAGATGGTACTCAATAAAAAGTACGAAAAATATAAAATGTATGTAAAAACAATTTATTAACTGCTAAACTCAAACAATATATACACAAATAAAAAAATAAAAACAACAAGAAAAAGAAAAGAAAACTGTACCCAAAACATATAAATGGTCCAAAACAATAATACTTTCAACAGAACAAAAAAAAAACAAAAACAAAACTCTAAAACAAATGCAAAAAATAATAAATACATAATTTAAATGTATATATTTTTCGTAAACAAAATTATAAACTAAAAATTTGAAAAGAAAATATACATCAGAAAACCACATAGTCATATATAATGATATATATCTACCATAAAACAATACCGAGACACAATAAAACAAAATAATAATAATTTATATTCTTAACAATAAAAAATCTCTATATATAAAAAACAACTACTACAATAGTAAACCATATATACAAACACACAACCCATTATTAACAGGAAAATAAAACCCTCAAATATATACCAAGAAAATATATATTCAAAAATATTTAATTAAAAAACAATAATCATATTAAAAATAATAATATTTAAAAACAAAGCAACCACAACTGAATGATGATTCTATGAAACGATAACAACAACAAAAAATAACAACAACAGCAGCAACATGAACAAAGAGTTTTATATAGAAAATAGAAAGACTTAAATGTTAGTGAATAAGTTAATGTTTTTTGTTAACACCAACACTGGCGAATCAAATAATTCTCATTTCAACATAAACCTCAACAACATCAAGAACAAGAAAAAGAAATAAAACTAAAAATTAAACAAAAATAACAACAATATCTGATAAGAATCGAATTGAAAATATCTGTTTTGGTATATCATCAGATTTTTTGGAAATTAAAATTGAAACAACATCATGTAAATTGATAACAAAACGAGAGAAATTCAAAAAAATAAAAACACACATCTAAAGAAAGCTGGAATCGTGTTGTATTATTATTTAACAAAAATTTGTTTTAATAAGGTAAGTATTATAACTGGATATAGGTTTTTTTCTCTCCAATATACTGTGATGCTGTTTTTTCAAAATCACACGGACAAACATTGTGGTACTTATGATTTTGTCACGAATTGCACAAAGTCAATTTTGACAGTCATGGATTTACTATTCGCTTCATATAAAATATATGATTTTATCAAAGAGTTGACCATCTGTGGGGAGGCACCAGGAGACGTTGCCCTACACACCCCTAATTCGGTTTTTAGGCAACGTCCCACAGTGTCACGACCGCGGCCAAAAATGGTCAAAACCAAGTACCTCGGAGGACAAATTTTTTGATGAGGATTGATAGAAAACATTCCCATTAGAATAAATATCAAATTTTATATCGATATGTCAGTAGTTTTGCCTCTACAAAAGTTCAAATCTGACAATTATTTATAAACTGATTTTTTATCATATTTTCGAAAAATGGGCGTTTTTCTGATGCTCAAATGAATATTCAAATTAACGGTTATTAAAAAAAAGTTTCAAAAAGTTTCGCACTATTTTTTTTTTATTTGAATGGTGAAAAGTGTGTTATTTAAGAAATAACAAAAATTAGCTGCGGAGACCTGCGATCCTAAGAGTTATTTAACTTTTTTGGTGATCACCTTATAAAAAATATGGCATATTCATGAAATGGTTAGAAGCGAATGGTCCAATATGTTATGTATAAAATTAAATAAGTTATTGAGGGGCAAATTGGAAGAAGAAGATGGATTCCGAACATAGTAATCATACAATATTTTACATAAAATTTGCAATTAAGTGGTAAAAACGTTATTCGAAGCGGAGATATGGGAGAATTGGTTTTAAAACATAGATTTTAAGTAAAATTTCCGTCAATTTGAAGATTATACTTATTTATCAGATTATTAGAAACATAATCTAAATTTAGAGGTCGCACATGAATTACCTTTGTGGAAAGTTCATACAGAATAATATTAGTTAATGGCATGGGATATGCAAAGTGCAGTACAATACCTTTTGAGCGACTTTCACAAGTCGCTAACAAGTCATGCCACAAAATAATTAGTAGCAGGCCGAACTTTTGTTAAAGCCGAGTCAAATAAGGATTTTATTTAGTATTTTATATTACAATCAGACCTTGCAATATCCTTAAACAGCCATAAAGTAAAGGCCGGAATTTATAACATGCATGATACTAAATCGTACATATGGGAAGACAATATTTTATATATATATATCTCTGATGTGTGTTCTGAAAATTTTGTGAATGATAAAAAACTAATTTACTAGTATATCAAATATTTTATTATAATTAAAATAACAAAAACAAAACTACTATACTTAATATAGCTGCATATAACGATTTTATAGTACAGAAAGTTACTTTTTTAGGGACTTTTGGTATGGTAGATACCTGAAACATGGACCAACAACTAAATTGCAACACCTATTACTGCCTTCTCCCAAGTTTGAAGTAATTTGGATGAAGACATGAAAATTTTCATGGAATTTGGATAAATATAAACAATGTTAATGTCCAAAATGCGGATTTTTCAAGGCCCTTTGTATGGGAGGTACATCAAATCTTGTTCCGGTCTACCCAGTTTTTGGTCCGTTGCTTTATAGGCATAAGTAAATGTAAATTGCCTATTTGCATTGAGTTTGGTTGAATATTAAAGATTATATAGCCCAAAATAGTAATATTTTCAAGACCCTTTGTATGGGAGGTATATCAAATCTTGGTCAGATCTATCCAGTTTTTGGTCAGTTTCTTTATAGACCTAAGTAAATAAAATAAATAAAAAAAATGCAAATTTTCATTGAATTTGGTGGAATATTAAAGATTTTATAGACCAAAAAGAGTGACATTCTCAAGACCCATTGTATGGGAGGTATACCAAATCTTGGTCCGATCAATTTTCTGTCAGTTGCTCTTTAGCCCAATAATAAGCACATGTACCAAATTTCATAAACTTACGATAACTCTTTCTATTTTTGGCCGCTGTTTATATGAACTCGCGACATAGTGCGTCGTTGTTAGGGACGAATTGCCAAAACTGGAAATTTAGCGTGTGAACATTTTCAGAATAGAGAAAACCGAAAGAACATGACGAATCTTCGAGTATTCTTTATGCCAAAATACATGAAATGAAGGAAACGAAATTAAAAAGAAATAAAAGCAAAGTAATGGGTGTTTTAAATGCGGTAAAATCGGACATTTCGCATGGAATTGCAGAACAAGAAAGAGTGAAAATACTCGTTGTTTCCAAGAAGTGGAAGGAAATAGAAAATCAGAATTGACATTGATCACCAGAGAAGCATATTAGTTGTGTTTAGAAGTGAAATTCAAATGGCTTTGGACAGTGGTTCTGAGTGCAGATAAGAAGAATTTTATGAATATGACAGTAATGGAACAGACTCTGAATTTGGCAAACATGAAGTGTACAAAATTTTTTGGAAAAAGCCTTAGGGAGGTACTATTGTGGGAATTCGATTAGATGATAACTAGGTCATCCAACATGAGAATGTGTTGACGTCAAATGGTTGTAGCGAAATTACCAGAAAATTGCAAAAATTGGGTGTAAAATGAAACTGCTCAAGATCCACGTATTTTCTCGTAGAGAGAATGTGGAAACGTTTTGTTAATATCTAAAGATTTTAACGATCTTGTTGGCCTCCAATGAACCGAAGTAGATAAATTCCATTAAGAAGGCACTATGGAAATCGTTTCATGTGAAATGTATTGGTGAAGTAAAATAATGCCTAAATTTGAACAAAACAGCAATATTATATTGGTTTTATGAATGCATTGTTTGTCAAAGAAATGAATTGTTCAGTCTGTACATGTTTCCCTTGCAAGATACACACACAACTTGTGTAACAAACGTTTTTAAATTACTAATAATTAAAACCTAAATTCAATAATCCTCGCGTTTTAATATGACCATAAGGGCTAATTGTAGTTGTCTCGAGACAAAACACCTGAACGATTGGTCAAATGTTAATGGTTTACTTACAACAAGAGTGACAAGAAATAAATTGGCCTACAATTTGGTTTTTAATTACTAATGCAACACAACACACCAAATTACTCACAAATGTTTGTATGTAAATTAATGTGAACATCATGAATGAAATTGTACATGTAAAATATGCATATTCAAGTGAATAATGCATAATGCACTGTGTTTGTAATAAAAATTGAGGGCTCAACCGGGATTTGAACCCGGGACCTCTCGCACCCAAAGCGAGAATCATACCCCTAGACCATTGAGCCTCATGTCTGGAATTTTTATGATTGTTCTACACATTTCACACTGATGTAAGGCTTAAATGATAATGATTTTAATTAGAGATTTTAAGCTACAAGGTTTGCTACAAAAATTGTTGAAATATGTAAAAATGTAAAACGATTAAATTAGGCAAGGTCTAAATTTCTATTGAGAATTTATTTTTTTTTTTTCTAATTAATGCATTTAATGAAACATCAAGATAAAAACAAAACATATTTGCTGATATCTTATCTGGATGCTGCAAAGACGTTTATCAAATTGAGATTTAAACTTGCTATGCTCTCACAAAATACATTTCAATATCCTTTCATGCGGCTCAATGGTCTAGGGGTATGATTCTCGCTTTGGGTGCGAGAGGTCCCGGGTTCAAATCCCGGTTGAGCCCAGTATTACTTTTATGTTGTGTTGCTAACAATATGTACTACACTACGAAAATTCCTGCAACATGCATCAAACCCCAGACTTCTATAAGAAATGTGTTAGCTATACAATTGTATAGTAATAATTAAACAGGTCGAATGAAAAATAACTGGCCTGACATATGGATAAAGCTGCGAGAGTTAAATACATCTTGTTCATAAGTAGTCAGCACCAAAGTTGGCGAACACCAGTGGACACCATTTTTAAGGCTTGAAATTGAACAACAAGAATCGGATGACAATGTTATAACGTCTATATTTCAGGATGCGGATAATGGGAGCTGTTGCATAGGGCTTTTTTGGGCGTTTGAAGAACGAAAACGAAATTAAAAATAGTGCAAAATCTATTAGTTGGACTTCGAATCCATCTGGCTTATTCTCAAATCTCAAAACATTTTAGTTGAGGATAATTTTTCGTCGAATAAAAAGATGGCCTAGGTATCTGAGATCAATTTTGAAGTAAAGGGTTTTACCATAAAATATTGTGTATATAATGTTGTAGTATATAACAATCAGTACAATCATATTAATCCTAGTTATGATTGATAGGATTTAATTTTAGCCAATTAGTCCAACATATTTTGCTATTTCTGTTGCACAGTGTAATTTTAAATACATTTGAAGTGATTCGGAACTAAAAATAAATATGCCATAAAATTTATGACATGAGGCTCAATGGTCTAGGGGTATGATTCTCGCTTTGGGTGCGAGAGGTCCCGGGTTCAAATCCCGGGTGAGCCCATTGTTTTTTAGAATTTTTGATTTTAATTTGTCAAAAAAAAATATTAGTGAGATTCGATTTAATTTTTCAATAGTTTTAAACTCATTTATAATGCAAAACGAGTGCTAAATTTTGCAATATTTATCAAAATAAAAAAATTGCATAATTTTATATGTCATTTTAGAGAAAATTTATTTTATGAGGCTCAATGGTCTAGGGGTATGATTCTCGCTTTGGGTGCGAGAGGTCCCGGGTTCAAATCCCGGTTGAGCCCAGTGTCTTTTTTGTGGAAGTTATTCGCAAATATTGCTCAAAAGATATGATATTTAAAAGTCTTAATAAATAGTTTTGAGAATAGATTTTCTCATAAAATTATAGTCCCAATAAAATTTGTTATTTTGTTAAATTGAACGTGGAAGACTGAATACTCTATACTTTTAAATTTTGTAAACAAGACCATTTCATAATATTGACAAATCAGCTTTAAAAATAACTACTTTAAAACAAAATGGCTATATTTTGTTATTGTGAAGAAATCGATAAATTTTTAAAAATGAATCAATAACACTCCAAAACAAAACGACATATCAATTAGTAATAACTTTAAAAGTATTTCATGATAGTTAAAACAAGTCAAATATTTTAGAAAACCAGCTGTGAATACAAATTGTGATTGAAAACAACACGTATTTGAATACGTTCATTTTTGTCGCCAATATAACATAAACTGAAGAAAACAACACATCACCTACGGTTCAACATAAAATCATGAGGCTCAATGGTCTAGGGGTATGATTCTCGCTTTGGGTGCGAGAGGTCCCGGGTTCAAATCCCGGTTGAGCCCGCTGAGTTTTTGTGGAAGCTGTACATTCAAAAGAAATAATGAAGGCAATAAAAATAAAAACATTTAAAAAACCAACCCATCGCCGGGGGGACGGACTCATCCTTCTCAAGCACATATTTAATTAAATACTTCTATGAAGGCCCTTTGCTGAAAATCGGTAAATAGTTGGCAATACCAAAAATTCGTGGATCTTTTGGTGTATTTTCATATTGAAAAGTAAAAGATTGATCGTTTCTTCGGAAGATGAAAGCCCCTTCACCTATTACATTTTTTATAAAACACAAGTTTAGAATACAGAAAAATGTCGACGGTCTGCAAATATAAAGCTAGAGATGAGATTAATTTCATTTTGTCAAAAAAAAAAAAAATGTTGACAAGAAAATATAAACAGCTAATAAAAATTTCTCATTTTTAAAGACTAATTTATTGTTGTTTTTGTTTGAAAATAAGTATTGCATCAACACGTAGAAATCGATATCACAGTGTTGATCTGTGACAAAGCGAACACAACAAACCCACTTTTATCTTAAATGAAAAAAACAAGTTCCATATCAAAAGATACAGCTGTGTTTACAATTTGTTTTTGAAAACTCCAATATGTACTCACTATTGTTAATGAAACATTTCAATATTTCGTTTGTATAACAGTTGTACCGAACTAAAAAAAGACAGATCAAGTGTTATAATGACAGCCGCCATGAGGCTCAATGGTCTAGGGGTATGATTCTCGCTTTGGGTGCGAGAGGTCCCGGGTTCAAATCCCGGTTGAGCCCGATAGTTTTTTATACAATTATTTTATGGATGTGAAAATTTTCCAACAAAAATATTTAAATTGTACAACGATTAGTAATGTATGAAGTGTACTATCGAATTCCTTATAATAGTGTAAAATGGAGTATATTTTTCATTATTTCGTAAACAATTGAACCCAATATCTGCTGAATGGAAACTTCTTTAGTGATTTTTATATACGATTTTGGCTAAAGTCGCACCTTTCACTCGGTTGGCATTAGATTAACAAAATTTGAGGGGGAGGTAGCGGATGGAGTGGACCAAAAACCTATAATATTTTACAGTGATGCTTAAAATCTTACGTTGTGCATAGTTTGGTTCTAATCTGATATTCCGTTCGCATGATACTGAATTAACAATTTTTCAAAATTTGGGGAATTTACCAAATGGAGTGGACGGAAGAGTCCCATCTTCGGAATTAGATTTAGATTTGGTAAAAGTATGATTATGGATCGAATCAGACATTCCATTCGCTCAATATTAGATTTATAAATATTGAAAATGTTTATACTTTGTGGGGGAGTTATCGTAAGGATTGGTCCGATGGATCCCATCTTCGGACTTGATCTATGATTTACAAAGTTTGGATGAAATTGAATATTTCGCTGGGTTAAGATAAGATTTTAAAAATATTGACCCTTAGTGTGGGAGGTACTAAAAAAAGAGGCTCGATAAATCCCACCTTCCAATATTATACAGACATGGTTAAAATATTAGTTTCGTTCCCATTTTGTGGGGAAGGTACTAGAAAAAGTGAACCGGTATTTCCCATGTTTGAAATTGATTGAAATTTGGAAGAAATACTACGATGTGTAAAGTTTAAATGAACTCGGTTACTCCCTTCGAGAGTTATCGTGCAGACCTTCCAGCCAACCAGACAGTCGAACGGAATTTCTAAATCGCCTCCAAATTGTATGAAATGTCCAAAGATGAGATCTATAATCAATATTTTGTTGAATCAATTTTTCGCCATAGCAATAACTACATAGTCAATAATACTTTTAAAGTTTTTTTTTTTTTAATTTCGTGACCACCTACAACTACAACTTGTGTACAAATTTTACATGGGATGTTATGCTGCGATTGGGCCCAATTGATTAAAGTTATTGTAATTTATAATTATTCAATATCAAATAAATATATTAACATAAAATCTCTACAAAAGATATATAAAACATAATGTTAATTAACTTACCGAAATAAAAACTATTAATTCTTGAATCTTGCATGTCTTGGAATAACTCCATTAATATTTGAATCATAATCTTGCTTATTTCTATTGAGTTCATTGAATATTTCTTGAATTTCTTATCATTAAGGTTTTGTTTTTCATTTTGTATTTGCATTTATTTTCGAACTTTTTGTTATTCTAGAAGAAATAAAAAACGTAAACTATTGTTACCTATAAAAAAAATAGTTGAGAAATCTTACAATTTCACTTTAATTTTGCATTCGCCTCAATCCCAACCGCCAGGGTCAAAATTGTTGCAGCCTTATAATATATTATCTACAAAATAAATTGCTTCACTATCACTGCCGCAGATTATTTTCGAACTTTGTGTATCGAATGAGTTAATTGCTTTGCGTAAATCTGTCATAAGGGCAGTGACGCTTATACGATTCTTAGCACGTTCTCCATTCAACCATGGGTTGGTATTTTCTGTTGCAGTTGTTGCCGATGTTTCCATAGCTCTGTGTACGCCACCACTCATGGTGGGATGTTGTGCCCACAACCAAAGTTCACCGGATTCAGCAGTTGTGAATAGTTTGGATGGATCGGAACGATGAAAACCAATATCGGTTATGGGACTAGTATGTGCAGATAAATATGAAGCTGGATATCCGGGATTTCTTAAATCCCAAACTGTAATGGAACCTTCCTCAGAGCCGGCTAAAACAATATGTGGTTGTGTTGGATGTGATGTTAAGCATGAAACATAGTTGCAACGTTTATCATCTTCACACGAGGTCATAAATGCTGAAGTCGCAGTGCCATCGGAGGAGGATCTTATATCAAACATACGTATGATACCCATACGATTAGCAGTCAAGACTTCTTGGGGATTGACGTATAGTACAGAGAGTAGTGAACAACTATCGGCTTCTATGGAACGTCGCACAGCCAAATGTGCCTGAGTATCAACAATATTCAAACGACCATCTTCACCAACTGTGGCCACATCTTTACCATACACAGAAATCGACGTGCAACTGGTATTTTTGCCACTGGCTTTAAAACTGTGCAAAACTTCACTATGCGCCTCCCTTTGGAGTACATCTTCCTCCACAGCCTTTTTAATTTTTAACAAACTGATGCGGCCTTAAGGGTGTGGAAATTATTAAAACTGGGGGGTATACTGTGTGTTCAAACAACTTACCATCACTACAGCTCACAATGACCGTTTCATCGGTAACAAATTCTATGCCCGTAACATCGCCATTCATAGCCAATTTATCACTGCATCTGGGAACAAATTCATTATATTCCGAGCCATCGTATTGATTTCGATGCAACCGCCAGATACGCACAAAATTCTTTGGCATATCCCAGCTGCCGGTAAGAAAACGTTCACTTTCACGCAACTGCTCTGGTACCCATCGCACCTTGGAAATTTTTTCCGAGATAAAGAATGTATTGACTTTAGCATCACCCATGGTTATTCTTATTTAAAAATAATTTATTAATTCAATAACTTTTGTTTATTCACTATGACTCTGATTTTGTTTATTTGGGGTTATGTTGTGCAAAAAGCGGCAAAAACACGAACATCTGTTGTTGACGCACACGCGTTGCCAACTAGAAAAATAAGAAAGTGTATTGCACAGTAGGTTAAATTGGAGCAAAAAAAAATATATGTGATAAAATATTTAATATTTTTTTACGTATTCTACATACTACATTAAAATATGTTATGTTCCCGTACTTTTTCAGTAGTTAAGCTGATAAAAGGGTAAAATGACAAAATTGCTCTCAGAGTTGAAAATAATAATACAAGTTCTGGAAAAACTAGTAAATATGTGAAAAAGCAAAGCTGGTAAAAATAGAAGATTGTTCTAGGTTCTGAAAAGTTATACAGGGGTATTCATTTCGTGGTTTCAAAAGTAAACCTCAATAAAACACATAAAATATTTTTTTGTTTTAAAAATGGTTTTTAAGTGTTTAAAATGATTTTTAAGAGTTCAAGAGCTTCAAAAAAATTTATTTTAATACCCTACACATCTATGTAGTAAGTTGTAACGCCACGAAATATTAGTCCTAGACTCACCATTTAGTATACTGATCGTCATATCTTACCTAGCTGAGTCGATCTTGACATATGTGTCCGTCCGTCTGTTCAGGCCACAGTTATGAACCAATCGTCACGAAATTTTGCATGTAGGAGTGGTTTTGGTTCTTGTTTTTGGTAATGATCCGTTAATAATTTGGAGATGAAATGGACCAACAACTGAGTTTTTTTCTGTTTGCTAGAGGCCACAATTATGACCCGCACATCAAGAAATTGTACACAGAGAAAGGTGTCTGACCATGGAGTAAGCATGACTGTTTTGACGAAGATCAGTCAATGTTTACCGGGTCAAACGACCAGACTGACTGACATTACTATTCGATGGCGTATACATTTAATCCTGAAGGACATAGACCTGTACAGTTGATACTATATCCAAGAGGAGTGGTTGATATTTCAATTGTTACAAATTATATTGATCTATATACTCGGATGTGGGAGATATATTAAGATAATTACAGATGTCTAGGTATATTGATTTGTTTTGTATTACAATTACCCCACTAGAGGGCAAAAATATCGCGCCGATCGCTATGAAGAGAGATGGGCAGTGGGTAAATACCGAAAGGGTAAATACCCGGTAAATTGGGCAAATACCCATTTGTGGGTATTTATTTGTGTATTTACTATATTGAATCGGTAATACAACATCTTACACCCTATTTCCGTGTTTCTGTTATCAAATCGATTTAGAATGGAAAGTTTTACGATACTTTTAAAACGTGGGTAAATTCCCGAGTTTTTACCCAAAAATTGGGTATAAACTCATTAACTGCCGAACCACTTGACATAGTCCGCCAACATTTTGCACACATGTTTTTAATGCAAAGTAAATATAGAAATCCAAAATGGGGTCCCTGGGTCCAAGTTTGAATATAGCCCCCATATATCCGTATCTCCCGATTTAAGGTATTTTTTTGTCTATTAAACACATTTTACAACCAAATTGGCTGTAATTTGACACAGAGTATTATTTTTGGGTACCAAATTTCTATGTAAACTTTTATGTATGTAGGTTCACGTTTACTGTAGCCCCCATACAAAGGTACCCCTATTTTGAGTATTTACCCAAAAATTGGGTATAAACTCATTAACTGCCGAACCACTTGACATAGGCGGCCAAAATTTTGCACACATGTTTTTAATGTCCAATCAAATATAGAAATCCTAAATGGGGTCCCGGGGTCCAAGTTTTGATATAGCCCCCACCCCTTGAGTATTTACCCGGTAAATACCATCTCTAGTCATGAACGACACATACAAATTTAGGTCGTTTCCACGACTGAGGGGTCTACGACCCGAGTCATACTCGGCCAACGTCTGGCACCTCGGAATTTTTGGAATCGGACGTACAATTGAAAGAAAGTCATGCCCGACGTCTACAGAAGTTATATATATATTAAGTTAAAAAGTATTTTTTTATTTTTCACATTTTTTCAAAGTTATTCTGTCTTTTCATTTTCCATGGTTCATTGTATTTTAATCCATTCAGGCATACAAAATGCGGATTTTTATAAAATAGACACGATTATCACACATCCCTGGCCCGTGTGAACCTAAAGTCTTTTAACTCTGTGTACAATTGACGTGTTGGTACCAATTTCACGCATGTCATTTAGTTGAGAGAATGTAAAAACGCCCTGTTTGCATATTATGTAGTTGGTAACGCAAGAAAGCATTTTGGCGCGCTTCATAATTGTAAACATATCAATTTTGTTGCCACCATTAAAGCCATTCCGTCGTTATTGTTGAACATATAAGGTTGTTAAAGAAAACATAAATACAAAAATGCCACCACGCAAACGTAATTTACAAACTGCCATGAAGACGAAAGATGATGACAAGAAGGTAATGAAGAAATTCAAAACAATTCCAGCAAACAGTATTATACATTTCTTTTGTACAAAGACAAAACAAGATAAAGAAAATGAAGAGAATCCACCAAAGAGGCGCAGCACCCGGAGTACAAGAAATACACAATCTATGGCTGAAGAAGGTGGTGCTGCGCCATCACCCATAAAAGAGGAGAAAAAGAAATTGGCATTTGTTAAATATCGCGGTGCGATTAAATATTATACAGATGGCAATGAAATTGCCGAAGCTTCAGATAGTTTAATGTAAGTAGAGATTAATGAATACTTCTTATCAAATAGCAACTGTAACTATTTTTGGTTTTGTTTACAGACAATTTGTTGAAAAACAGCCCGGTGATGGTTTGGTTCCCATTGCCTTTGACATGGAATGGCCGTTTTCATTTAAAACTGGCCCTGGCAAATCGGCTGTGATACAAATCTGTGCCGACGAAAAGTGTTGTTATATATTTCAATTGACGAATCTCAAAAAATTGCCTGCAGCTCTTGTCGCTTTGCTCAAACATAAGCGAGTTCGTTTACATGGTGTCAATGTTAAGAAGTACGTTTTTGAATTATTTACTTAAAGGGAAATGTGTAGTTATACTTATTTTTTGTTTTTATTTGTAGTGATTTCCGAAAATTGGGTAGAGATTTTCCGGAAATTAATTCTGACGATTTGATTGTAAACGGCTTGGATTTGGGTGTCTGGTGCAATGAAGTGTGTGAAACTGGCGGACGCTGGAGTTTAGATCGTTTGGCGAATTATGTGGTAAGAGAATCTAAAAAAAAATTAACAAATCAAGTTTAGGGGCTCCACTCCTCCTTGAGCTTATTACAGTGATATATATATTTTATGTGGGGGAAATGCATACGTCCCGAGATATGAGCCTTGAAGGTTCGGAACATATGTTGTTAAAAACTGCCGTTTTACTATTTTACTTTACAATTTTTAAGCGATCCGAGTGGAGCCCTTAAACTTGACTTAAGTCAATTTTTACCTTAAGTAGTTCTAGGGACCCTGATTACAACTATATACATAGGGCCAAAGTTTCATCGATAAACTTGTATTTTCCCATGCTTTTTAAAATTCTCTAAAGTAATATATCATTAGAAATCTGAATCCATTTTATCGGTGTCGATTCAGTCCCCTTCAAATTAATCACATCAGTCCCCTTTAATAATACACCAGTGTATTATGTATTCATCTAAGAATACACATTTTGAGATCTTGGATGCCTCTTCATTCCATTCCGACATTATTCTCAGTTGTATCGTCGTCCATTTATGGGGCTCTTCAGTATTTACTTATCTATAAATATACCCTGCAACGTCAATTCCATAGAGAATACCTCGCGTTAGTTTTGTTCACAAATCCAGTGGATTATATTTGACTACACGCTATGAAATTGACATTTACGATCGGGTGGATTTCTTAAATCTAAACGAACTTTAATATCATTTACATTGACTAGAGCTCGATGGAAGCTGGTATGCGCTTTGGTGGTTTCCATGACAAAAAATAACTCCATTGTGTGCAGTTTTGAACCTCAGGAGTCGATCCAATCGAAATCAGTGTTAAATTTTAATACAAATGCTCGCAAACTTCGGCCTAATTTTTTAAGAAATCTTTTGGTTTTGATAATTGTCAATCTCATATTCTGAGTGCCATCAGATTTTCTAAAATATTATTTGGTGTTTAAAAGACAAAATCTTATTCGAATATGGTCTTATCCGTATTTAAAACCTTTAAAAACACTCGTATTAATTTGTTTTTGTTTGTTTGTTTTGTTTTTTTTCTTTCTTTTGTTTTTTTTTTCTTCTCAAATATTAGGTTGAAAAGGCCATCGATAAGAACAAAAAAGTACGTATGAGCAAATGGCATGTTATACCATTGGATGAGGATCAATTGATGTACGCTGCCATCGATGTTTATGTAAGTTTTTGAATTAAATCATATATTTTTTTTTTGTAATACTCAAAACTAATAATTGTCTCCATTTTCCACAGATTGGTCAATTAATTTATCGTGAGATAGAAAGACGAGCCAAACTTAAAGAAGAAAACGAAGCAAAGTTCATTGAGAAAAATGGTGAGGCTGCATTTAAAGCTGTCAAAGCATTGGGTGAAAATTTCCTCAATGAAAAAGCTGAAGAAGTTGCAATTTAGTTCAATAAAATAGACCCCTGTTGACTGATTTATAATATTAAGTTAAACCTTAGAATCTATTGTGGTATTCAATTGTTTATATTTGTGAGAGAGATTTATATGCAGAAAAACAAAAACCAATTATTATAAAGTTTTGACAAAAAATAAAATATTTATTATAATTAATATATTATAGATCAGAAAAATATATTTATTTGTATAGGAATTGTATACCGCAGATGGGGGGAAGGAAATCAAAAAAAATAACTTATGTTATCAGCGGTTTTCGTCGTAGAGCTATAGCCTCTAGTTTACGTTTTAATACCTGATTATCCAAATCAATTTGCCGTTGTTGTTTTTTACGATTAACAGCCGATGTTGTGAGTCGTAGATTTGTCTGGGAAGTTGTCTGAAAAATGTTGAGGATGTTAAAAACTGTTGCCTAAATAAACTAAACATAAATATAAAAATGTACTATATTATTATGCCTAATGTAAATCTTATTGGTCTTGCGTATTAAAAAAACAATGATAAATTCAAAAGTAAGCAACATAAATAATTCTCGAGTGAATATTACATAACATGTAATAATAACATACCTTATTCGATTGGCCTTTGTGCTGTGCACTTTTTGCTATGTAGGTCGGCTTTTGTGTGAGGATTTTACGTAATAAAATCTGATTATGCCGTTCAATTTCACGCATTCGTTCATTAGAGAAACTCATACTTTTTCTTGGATGTGGCTTGACTCTGAAAATTAATAAATTCAAAAAAATATATAAGTCAATTTAAACCTGCAAGGAAAGTAGTAAAGTTGGACGGGGCCGACTATATGATACCCTTCACCACTTTGGGTACATTCGGACACCCGCTGGGTACATTCGGACATCGCTGGCTTAACTCGAAAAGGACACAAGTCCATTTTTCTTTTTGGGTGATGTAGGGGAAGATAAATACTAAGCAACGGCTCTGATTGGCGAATGATAACATGTCGAAGCCCAGGCTTATCTTGGTCCCTCTTTCATCAATTGTGGACACTGCACTCTCCCGGTGTCACCTGGGGTAGCTATTTTCATCACCCATTGAAATAGTGAACTGGTATGTGCCGCGCGTTCACCCATAAGAACTATAAAAAAAATTGGTTGGGGTGTCGGGTTAGTTGCCTCGGAAAACCCCTCCTACTATGAAAAAGCAAAGAAAAACAAAACCAAACCCGCCTAATATTGACCTCCCCCTCAAACGTATAAAGGACCACGATCTGCGAATCTGCACTTGGAATGTGCGCATGTTGTACAGATCAGGCGCAGTGTTCGCTCTGGCGGATGTACTCAAGAAGTACAAAGCCGATATTATTGTCTTACAGGAAATGCGATGGAAAGGGACAGGAGTATGTAAATCAGATGATTACGCACTGTATTATAGCTGCTATGAAACGAGACATGAATTTGGCAGCGAATATATGGTTAATAGGAGAATAAAAGTCCTCGTCTCCAGATTCACTCCAGTAGATGAGCGAATTACTATAATCCGTATAAAAGCGAAGTTCTTCTACATCAGTTTCATTTGCGCCCACGCTCCGACCGAAGACAAAGATGAGCAGACAAAAGACAGCCAATGTTCGCACTCGTCTTAAAGTTGCAGCAAAGGTGCGTTCAAACACAAAACGGAAACTCGAAGTCAAAATGCTGCAAACACATCAGGTAGCCGAGGCCTACTCCGCTCAACTTACCCACCTGTTTGACGAAAGCACTCCTTGTCCCGATAATAATATAGAAGCACAATGGCAAAGAATTGCCCACTCCCTACAAACTGCAGCTAAACCAACACTTGAGTACCAAAAACCACCATCAAGAAACCCGTGGTACGATCACCAGTGTCGTAATGCTGCTGAGGCGAAAAACGCAGCGTATATGGCAACACTGCAGACAGTAGCTACACGTAATGCGATAGAAAATTATCAGGAGAAAGGGAGAGAGGAGAAAAGTGTTTTCAGAAAAAAGAAGAAAGAACAAGAAAAACGTGATCGTGATCAAATCGATATGTACAGGATTAAGAATGAAGTCCGGAAAATTTACCAACTAGTAAAACACCAAACCGAAGGTTTTGGGGCAGGCACACCCTCCTATAGAGATGAAGAAGGAAACCTGGTGACAGATACAGACAGCGTGTTGAGGATCAGGAAGGAGCATTTTGAAAAGCTTCTGGTATCAAATGGTGTCGGCGAAGAAGATACCCCAGAACGGTATAGAGTATATACCACCTAGCCAAGATGAGGTCAGAGTAGCAATTAATCGGCTGAAGAACAATATATCAGCAGGTGCCGATGGAACTATGCCGAACTATTCAAGACCAGTGGTCAGATGCTGGTCAGGAGCATGCTAAAGCTGATCAGTACAATTTGGCTAGAGAAATGCATGCCCAATGATTGGAACCTCAGCATAGTGTGTCCCCTGCACAAACAAGGAGAGAATCCGATATGTGCCAACTGTAGAGGAATAAGTCTCCTTCCCATCGCATATAAAGTGCAATCCAGCGTGTTGTGAGAACGGTTGAAGCCAAGGGTCAACGACAATATGGGATCATACCAATGCGGCTTCAGGCCTGGCAAATCCACCATTAACCCGATTTTCACTCTGCGCCAGATCCTGGGAGAAACCCACGAAAAACACATCGACACAGTACACCTATTCGTCGACTATAAAGAAAAGATTATCAATATTGGTTTACTTTTTTGGGTACCGCCCATATCACGTTCTCCCCCATATTCGAAATTTTGATAGGTTTGGGCACGTTTTTCAAACGAATCGGTTGTATATTTGGGACTCTAATTAAGTACAAAATCTCCTTATCAAAAATTTGTCAATATTGGTCCAAGTTTTGGAGTTGCCTCCATATTACGTTACTCCCATTATTCGTGTTTTGGATACGTTTTTCAATCTAATTGGGTGACCAATCCTTCTACAAAAATTTATCGATATATGTCCGCAATTTGGTATAGCCCCCACAAAACTGTGTCGCCAATTTTTGAGAATTTGAGGATTTCGGTATGTAGTTGGTCCTAGCCCAGATTCCCAATAACCTGTAGTTTAATATTTCATTTTCTCTTAGCATGTACCATGTAATAAAGCCTATATAAAGGTCCAGATCGATTTCAAGTTTTTGATTGTGTACCTCATGGTGGATTTAAAGTAGTTTTGGAAAAATATCAGGTTTTGCAAAATTTGGATCAAATCAGACATTCCATTATCTTGATATTGGAATAAAAAAGGAGTGGACCGGTGGGTGCTATCTTCCAATTTGAATTAGGATTGAAATAAATATTACGATGTGCATCATTGTTATTGGATTAACAAATTTCAAAATTTTTACCCATTGTATGTACCAGATGGAGTCCCATCTCCCAACAATATATAGGCATGGTTAAAATATTGAAAAAAAAATTAAATTCATTTCAGCACAATTTTGACCATTTTGTGGCGGAGGTATCACAAGGAGTGGACCGATTTTCCCCATTCTCAAAATTAATTTCAGATGAAAGAAATCTAACGATGTGAACAGTTGGATCAAATCGGACCATTAGCCTAATATTGGGCTTATAAATATTGAACAATTTTACTCTTTGTGGGGGAGGTACCAGAAGTGGACCAATATTATCCAACCTCGAACTTTAACTACGTTTGGAAGAAATATTACGATGTCCAATGTTTGAACGACATCGGTTTCTTCGAGAGCTGTCTTGCACACCAGCCGGACATATGGATGGGCATCAATTGTAAATCGACTGTAAATTGTGTGAATGGATCGGTTCCAAAAATACATGGGTATAAAACCAATATGAGGCAAATTTTTGCCATCACGTTATACCTAAGGCTGGGGGTATAAACAGAACCAAAAATATGTAATAACAGCCAATACGTTGAAATCTGAAATCCTTAAAATACCGAAAATTGGGGGTACAGATATAAGGCGGCTATAACAAAACTAGAACTTATACTGTTTCGACACCAAGTCAGTAAAAAAAATCAAAATTAGAGCCAATTCGGCTGAATAGTCTCCAAAACATTAAATAATGTGGGTAGCGTTTTTGAGGGACCCAAGTTGTTTAAATATTGCGAGCTCTATAGAAATTTTAATAGACTGACGCACATCTTCGGTCTCCGGTGAATATTTCGAGGTGTTTAAAAGGAGTAATGAATTTAATATACACTCCAGCTTATGGTGAAGAATATACAATTTCACGAACTTGTTCAATATAATTCATGTACGGATTATATTATTTCGATAAGATCGTTCCAGTTTCATGTAAGATATACTGTAATTGATTCAAGAGTCCGGAAGAAATTAATAATATCTTACCTACATTATTGAGTATAAGATCTACTCTTGCTTTTTCATTTCAAAATAATACTCAATATTACCTGAATCTATCCGTTGTTGGTGAAGGTCTTATAAAGTTAGCATGGAAAACATAATCGTCGGAATTAAAACAGCTGGGAGTTTTGCTGGTTGTTTCATATTCAAATTGTGTATCATAATAACTCTCATCGTCATAATCATTGTTGTCATCAGCCGGTTGAGATAATTGTTCGGATTTTTCTTCGTATTCCAATTCAATTTCATTATCACCATGTTCCACACCTGTTGAACGATTTTGTTTATTCGGCTCTTCGAAAGATCCACTTTTACTTTTGGAATTCATTTTATCGTTTTCTTTTTTGATCTCCTTGGGCTCCTCATCATTTTCCTGTTGATCCTCTGCTTTGGAATGAGAATGTTTTTGCGTGGCATAGGTAATATTCGTAGCACTCATGGCATCGAAAAATGCCTTTGCAATATTTTCTGGGCTTAAAATGTGATTGGGTTCAAAGCTGAAGGTCATGCGTATAGAATCTTCGGAACGATGTGATTGTGGCAATTCATCCGTAATAATGGTATCGAACTTTTCCTCATTATCATTTTGGTTTTGTAAATTAGTCAGAGAATTTTTTACAATTTCAACAAAATCTGTTTGTATTTGCTGTGGTACTTGAGGTTTGGGCGTAAATTGTTCTATGATTTTATCTATTAATTCTGGTATGGGATCCACATCATTATCCTGGATTAATTTATTTTCAGTTTGAGAGGGAACTTCCTGCTGATCATTATCTTCCTCTTCTTCTTCTAAAGTATTAGTAGTAACCACATTTTGATTTTCATCTTCCTCCTCTTCTTCTTCATCTGAACTTTCACTTGCTGAACTTTTAGATTTCGATGTTGAACTCTCTAATTGTTGACTATTATTAATGTCAACATTTTTCGGCGTCTTGGCTGATTTTTGTAACAAATAACTTTCCTCCATTTCACGTATTTTTTGAAATTCCCTTTCTTCTTCGCTATCAAGGGATTCCTCTTCTTCACTCACCGAACTGCCATCGTTACTTTGTTCATCAATACTTTTCAGTGGTAGGGTTTTTTGGTATTTCAGAGGGCGAATTTCACGACGCCTGGTGACATTTAACTTTTCCTCTTCTTGGAAGTGCATCGATGGTGTATTAATTTCCACCAATGTTTGACCAACAATTACATCATCCTCCTCATCCGAGGAACTATCAAATGGTACGGCATCTGTTTGTATGGGAGCACTTTTGTGGTGGGAATTATAATTTGATGATACCTATACGAATAATTTAAAAATTTTAATTCATTTAAAATTCAACATCTAACCGCCATGAGTTATGTACCTTGTTTGAATTAATGGTCGAATTATGTCCAAGATTTGTACCACCAACATCATTATCTTCGGCATCACTCACTTCTGATATTTCACTTTCAATTTCAGTTGTTTCCTGTACTTCAGTATCAGATTCTTGTTCAAATGTATCGTCGGCATAACGTTCCTCATCTGAAATAAATGATTCAGCACTCATGGTGTCTTCCTTAAAATTGCAATAAATCCTCTGAAGTTCTTTTTATTCCAAAATAAAATAAAATCCTATCTGAAAAATATGACAACTTTTTCCCAAGCTCCACAATGAAAAATGTTTTTCTTTTTCTTCCAATTCTTGAAATGTATCAGTGGCTAATTTATTGATACCATGGCAACATACGGACATATGTTGCCATTGTCAATAATTCAATAACTTGGCTATTTCCTCGTTTGGAAAATTGTATTTCCTTTGTTGTTATTGTTGTCGTTGTTGTTGTTATTTTTCTTTTCTATAAGTTTATCGCTTCGTTGATTTCATTTGATTACCGGCCAAAGGAAAACACCTTTTATTTGTTGGTGATTTTATTTATGACTTTATCCTGGCAACGTGTCCTTTTTATAATAGAAAGCAATGTGACTTTGTCTTTGTCCTGGCAACATTTGCCATCTGTGTAGCCTTGGCAACTATTAGTATTATTCCATTCAACGCTGTTTTACGATTAGTTCAGGTTCAACACTCACGTGTATTAGTAAATATGACATTTATTTAAAGTTGCAAAGAAGAGTGTGTTTACATTAAACAAAAAATAAATAAATAAATAATAACTAGCAAGTAAAAGCGTAGTTAGTTTTGGTAGGACAAAATTTTTTATACCCTCCACTATGAGGCAAACATTCATAATACTTAAACTCTATCGGAACTTTTATATGGGGGCAATGTCATGAACATTTTCGGCCGATTTTCATACAAATGGAGAACCAAATACCCAACATACTGAGCTAGAGTATACCGCAGCATAAACAGATACGAGTAAAAACGTCATTACTTTCGGTCGAACTTTTATATCTTCCACCACGAGCCGTGTTTCCATTTTGAGTACTTCGAACCAAATTTGGTCCGAATGTTATTATAAAAATAAATACCAGTAGGAAAATTTTGATATAACATATTCTCCGATCGGTTTGGAAAATTCGTCCAGGACCATCCAAATACCTATAAAGAGCCTAAGGGTAATACTCAAAGATCGACTGATGTTTCTAATGTTTAGTACGAACATTTGCCATCCAATGAGATGTCAAAAAAATCAAATATAGGCCAATTCATATAAAAAACGTACATAGAATATCGAATAATGTAGAGTTTTTTACTTTTATGTATTTTTAATTTATTTAGTTTATTCTTTGTTTGGATTTTTTTATATATAAGTTAATATAAGTTATTGGCCATGCTGCCTTTTTATACCCTCCACCATAGTTCGATGATGGGCTATATCGGTCCACGTTTAGACATAGCTCCCATATAAGGGTACCCCCAATTTTTCAGTATTTCGGGGTTCTTGAGCGCGTTTTTCAACCGAAATTCGCTGAAATTTGGTAAAATGGCTTCTTTTTGGATACCAAATTTCTCCACTAAAAATTATAAATATAGGTCCACTTTTTCTGGTAGCCCCCATAGAACGGTACCTCCCAATTTTCAGTTTTTGGGGGGTTTTGACCGGATTCTGTAATTTAGTACTTTGAGTTCTTATTAGGTATCAAATCTCTCCACAAAAAATTATAAATATATGTCGATTTTTTCGTGTAGCCCTCATATAAGGGTACCATCAATTTTTTGAGTTCTTATTGCGTAGCAAATCTCCCCACTAAAAATTATAAATATAGGTCCATTTTTTCGGGTAGCCCCCATACATAAAGGTACCCTCCAATTTTCAGTATTTCGGGGTTCTTGAGCACGGTTTTCAACCGAATTCGCTGTAATTTGGTATTTTGTAGTCGTATATGGTAACAAATCTCCCTACCAAAAAATGTTAATATTCACCCCTTTTTAGAGGTAGTCCCCATATAACCCCCTTTTTTATTTTAAAATAGTTAGCTGATTTTTTCCGTGTATTGGGGTTATCCCATATGGCTGTATTCCACCATAGTAGGGGGATATTCGGTGGACGAAATTTGCATTTCATACCCTCATAGTATGGAATTCTAAAACGATTTAGTCGATGTAGCCATATGTTGTAATAATTATTCTCTCAGAGGATATCGACATAAAAACTAAAACGTGAGGTTTGAGAATGAACTGTATCGACCCGCATTTAGGACCAGGTCCTATATAAAACATCCTACCTATTTAATATTTAGCGTGATGGACGGTATTGGGATTCAAAACTAAAATATTAGCTTGGAACTTGAGCTACATCGGCCCTTAATTAGGCCTAACCCCTTATATAATGAAAACATCAAGTAGTTGCTAATTCCTACACAATGTTGTCAATATTGGTCCCGCTTTAGTATGCCTCATATATAATATTGCCCTCCAAATTGGAGTATTTTCAGCATTTTATACACATGTTTGACCGTACCATGCGTTAATAATATATGTCAACATGTTAGGGTTTTGATATTTTAGGAAAACCCCCCATGGTATAATAATAAAAGGTAACAGCAAATGTTGTTGTACAAAAAACGATACAACAACCACATGGAAATTTGTTGTTGTAAGTTCTACTAGTGTCAACTCATTTGACAGAAAAATGTAAACAAACAAACAAATTATCATCAAATTATTTTTATTTTGAAAATGGAATATTTTCGAAATCTCAAAATAAAAATTGAAAAACATGAATGAGAATCTATCAAATTTATATTTCTATCGCTTCCACATCTTTCCTTTAATTGAGCCATTGCCTTATATATGGGTAACACATATGACAATGCTGGGAATAGCGAGTTATTCCTTCAAGAAAGATTTCCTTCCTCAAACTTTCCCAGCAGGCAGATTGAGTAAATTGAATACGGGAGCACATTAATAAAGAAAAATTTCAAATTGTATGCGTTCCCAATTTTCCTGTTGGGTGATTTTTAAAAACATAATTTGTCAAATTCATATTGACACTAGTATTACGTTGGAATCAAATCAGCTGGGATTTGCTGTTACCTTTTATAATTGTACCATGAAAACCCCCATTGAAATTGCTGAATTTTCAATTTCGTTTACAACAATCGATTGGAAGAATTGTAGTTATATGTATGTTCCCTATGTTTTCATTTAAAAAAATTGTCAGTATTTCTATGGTGGAGGGTATCCAAAGTTCGGCCCGGCCGAACTTAACGCTTTTTTACTTGTTTATATTACATTGGATGACATAAATGAAATGAAATAATGATGGTTACGATTATATAGAGCTGCTCAAATACTTGACTAATATTAATAATTTTTGGTAGGGTAATTGTCTACCCGATGAGAAACAAAAATATGAAATTACAGCTTATTTGGTTGAAAATGTGCTCAAAACACAAAATACGAATACCAAATATCATAATAGTAACGTATATGTCCAATTTCAAATCTCTATCTTACACAGCGAACATACACCTTTATATGTAGGCGAATAATTTACTTATATGGAGACTTATTATATTTAATGTGAGCATTTCTAAAACTCTTGAAAATGTAGTCGATTAATAGTGCAAGAGGCCTTCGCATGAGGTTAAACAAGCACTATCATTACATTGGAATTGAAGATAGTCGTTGAAAAATATTTTTTAAATATTCTCCAAAGAGGTGTTTTAAAATCCATCCTTATTGGAGCACCTTAATAGACGACCCTCCAAAAATGGTCTTTAAAACCCACGCTTATATCTAAGAAGATCTTCCAATAATAATAATATAAATTCCACGCGTAAATCTTAGAATGTCCTCCAAATTTTCTTTAAATATCTTAGAAGACACCCTTAAAGAATTTAAATACACACTTATATCTATGAAGACAATCCAAAAAACAATATTTAAAAATCTACGCTTATCCAACAATTACTGTTAAAAATACACGCTTATATGTACGAATGTTCTCCAAAAAATAAGCTTCACAAATCCATCAAATACGAATCTTTAAAAATCGTCGCTAAAATCGTAGTAGGACCTCGAGAAATAATATTTAAAACCCACGCTTATGCTCATGGCATAATTATACTAGGTAGTCTCATGCAGTCATATGTTTCCAACTGACTTATGCTTATGCTTAAGGTTCTCTAAATAATATTATCTAATACCATAGACAGACGACAGCCTTAATTTGCATTAAATATTTCTTAATTTGAATTAATATTTACCCCTGACAGACAAGAGTTTCTGCATTTACAAAACTGTTTTTTGCTTCAGAACAATTGTTTGTCTGTGTGTAGAATGAAAATTTCTTACATAAATACATGACATAAAGGAGGAATAGCAACTATGATCTTAGCAAAACAGCTCCCAATTTGAAAAATGGTTGAAATTTGCCTTCATTTCTTATTTTTATTTTCAAAAATATAAATAAATTTGACAAGAAACAATTAATTTTCTACAGCATTGCCATATTGAAATTGCCTAATTCAGTATAAATTCAGTTTGATTTTGTGTATTAACAACACATAAAAATGAGGATAATGTACAAGTTAATTTGAATTAACAGCCTGTTTTTGTAAAATTCAAAACGAAACAATTCGAACGAATTACTACCAAACCTTTATTTATGTAAAAATATGTTTCTTGATTCAAAACAAAAATAAATGACATATTTTTCAAAACCAAGGAGTTTGGTCGTAAGTCACTCGAATTCGTTCGTTTAGAATTTTACAAAAACAGGCTATAAGGCTGTTAATGCAAATTAAGGCTGTCGTCTGTCTAGGCTATAAGGGTATATATGGTTATATGTAAGAAGATCCTACAAAAATTGTCTTAAAAAATCCATGCTTATATCTAAAAGGTCTTCCAAAAAATTATCTTTAAAATCAACGCTTTTAAGAAGGTCTTCCAAAAAAATAGTTTCTAAAAATCTACGCTTATATCTGAGAAGATACCCTAAAATAGTATTTTAAAATCCACGCTTATATCTATAAGAATGTCCTTTAAAAAAATAATATTTTAAAATCCACACAATCTATAAGAATATCCACTAAAAAATAATATTTTAAAATCCACGCTTATATCTTTGAAGATCATCCAAAAAATGAAATTTAAAAATCCATGTAGGTTCTCAAAAAAAATAAGCGTAACAAATCCATGTTTATATTTATGAGGGTCCTTCAAAAAATTATATTTAAATTTTTTTTTTTTAAATCCTGTCATATATCTAAGACTATCCTTCAAAATAATATTCATTAAAAATCCAATTCTATATCTAAGAAGAGCCTCAGAAATGGTATTTATTATGTACACTTATCTAAGAAGGTTCCCCAAATAATAGTCTTTAAAACCATCGCTATATTTAAAAAGAACCTCCAACTAATCGAATTTAAGAATCCATCCCTAAATGTCCTCCACAAAGGATACTTAAGAAGATCGTTTTTTGAAGATCTTTGGAGGACATTTAGGGATGGATTTCTAAATTCTATTAGTTGGAGGTTCTTCTTAAATATAGCGATGGTTTTAAAGACTATTATTTGGGGAACCTTCTTAGATATCTACACTTATATCTAAGAAGGACCTTCCAATAATAGTCTTTAAAAATTCAGCCATATATGTATCTAAGATTGTCCTCCAGCAAATAGACTTTAAAAATCCATGCCAAAATGTAGAAAGATCCTACAAATGTCAACAAATAGTATTTTAAAATCGACGCTAATATAGGAAGGTTCTCAAAAAATAGACTTCCAAAAAAACCACACTTATATCTACGAAGGTCCTCTAAAAACATTTTTAAACAGATATATACCCTTAGACTATGGTTTGCGGAGGTTTTCGGAATTACACACAGGTTTTATTAATACCTTTATATAAGGTATATATTTTGATCAAAGATGTTTCGGAGTTAATGTTGTTGTCGGTTGCTCAATTGACTTCAAATTAAATTTACAAGTTTATAAAATATTTACCATTTGGGGAGGTACCGGAAGGAGTGGACCAATGAGTCCCATCTTCGGACTTGATTTAGGCTTCGTAAAGATAATAGGTTGTGCAAAGTTTGGTTAAAATCTGACAATTTATTCTCCTGATATTGGATTTATATATATTGAAAATGTTGGCCATTTGACCATCTTCGGACTTGATATCAGATTGTAAAGATTATAGGTGGTGCAAAGTTCCCCATCATCGAACTTGATCTAAGTTTGGGAGAAATATTACGATGTCCAAGTTTGGTTGATATCGGTTTCTTTCTCCGAGATCGTTACTTTCTTAGAGAGTTATCGTTAAAAAACACAAGTCCTCCAAGAATGGTTAATTAAGAAGTAAACATGTCTTATTTCGTATTCAATATTTTCGAAATTTTATTTCGTACTATGTAAATTATTTTGCAAATGTTTTTCAAACTCCAGAACTTAAAATGCCAAATTATAGCTACTTATTTCGGGAAATGAGGTTATAACGCAATAATACTGAAAATGGTTCAGGATGGCTATATAATGGCTATGCCAAAAAAAGGTTATGGTTTATAATAGTTTTCTGCATGGGTGTATATCACCCTCCAAAGTGCCAAATCACAAATACAGAAAATATAAAAATACATGAGTTGACATCCATATCCATTGTTTTTTTGTAAATATAGTACTGAGTAAATTTTCCCTGTTAGATTTTTCCATACTCAGTAACAAAATTCAAAATAGCACCCTCAAATCACACACTTTTTCAGAAGTTTTGTGAAAAAAGACAACATGTTTTAACAATTTTACAAAATAACGAGTATGCAGACAGATTTTTTATTTAAGCAATGCTCCTTACTCATATTTTAGAACCTTACTCATATTTAGATCAGGCCGATATCGGATCAAAGAACCGTTAAGATTTAACAAAAAAAAATGTACCGTTTATTCATCAATACCCTTTAATGTAATCCCCTTAGATATAAAAATTCTCGGAACATAGTTCCTGCTTCGATTTTTTTTTTATCTCGTATCTAGGCTTTAATTGTTTAAAAAGCCTAGATAGCTTTTTGCAACGACCTAGGACAAAAATTTCTAAAGTGATCACCTATTAAAATAGAAAATGAATTATTTCTAGAGGGTACTTGAGCTTACAAACATGTGACCGAGGCCGGTAAACTTTTACTATCAACAAAAGCTTTCGGGGGACACTTTTACTATGAATGTAAAAGCTTTTCAAAACGTGAACTGCAACCAACTTCACATGTAAATAAAACGAATGAAAACAATACGAAGTGTTGTTGTTTTGAAACCGTTTGACAGGAAACGCTTCGGCGCACTTGGTGCACGTCAGGCAACGAAAAGCAACAGAGTCGAATAATAATTTATGAGAAGAGAAGCATGAGAATGAGAATGCATGCAAGTTGCGATAGACGAAAAGCAACAACTTTCAAACAACATAATTATGATGGGTGTGTGCGAGTGTGTGTGTGATGTTATGTTAAGAGCAAAAATACCGTTACACTCCTTAAACTTCTCCAAAACAAGGCAGAGGAAATGAGAGTCGCTGAGAGTGAGAAAAAAATTGTGCATGCATGGAAAACAACGATGCCAAAAGATTTTTTGAAATTTGTTGTTAAACGGTAAAGAGACTTCGTACGGTGCGGGTGTAACTTTGTTGCGTTAAGCGAGCGCGAGTTTTAAGAGGAACATTTTAAAGAAACAAATGAATATTTTTTGAAAAAAAATAAAACTGAAAAAAACCTAATTGAATTTGTGTGTAATTCCTCCATAAACCGCTTGCCACGAGAGTGAAAGAGTAAATTAAAGCGCGCGTAATTATTTCGAAATGCTAAAAAAATGGGCACACAACTGAAATTCGTCGTTTAGAAAGGGCCGCGACGTTGTTGGTGTTGCCTTTTTAAAGAGTTGAAATAATACATAAGGCAAAGCCGCTGCTGCCTTATAAAGAAAGTGCAAGAGAAAAAAAATGTGAAAGGAAATTAAAGTAAATTGAAAAGTTGGCTAGAAATTTAGGCCAACGAAAGAAAGAAAGGAAGTTTTAAGAATGAAATGAGTGAGTGATTAAATTTAAAAGGCCTAAATTAAAATTGTAATGAAATAATAGAAAAAGGGTTTCTCCCAAGCAAAAAAGAAGAAAATAAAAAGAAATCAAAGATGATAAAGTGTTGAAAAAATATATATTTTTTTTTTTCAAATTAAACAAAAATGAGTGTAATGGTTTTTATTTGTTAAAGAGAAAAAAAAAAACGGAAACAGAAGATGGGGCAAAAAGTTGGCCAATTTTGTTAAATCAATATTTGCTAAATGTAAGCCATGTTTGTTGTTGTAACTGCTACTGCTGCTGCTGTCGTTGTTGTTTTTGTAAAGGAAATCTGTCAGTGCTGGTCTACCCAGAAAAAGGGCTAACTAAAGTGGCCATGTCGGCTGTGCCAAGAAGTAAAGAGGAGTATAAATAAAACAAGTCGATAGTAGCTCAACTAAAAATCACTATACGCATACAAACATACATATATACAAACAAACAAAGAAACTAACCGACCAACAGACTGACTGACATACATATGTACATGTATGCACACACCCTTTTTAAAAAGGAATTTACTTTCGGTTATACGGTTGCTTGGTTGGTCGGGCAGGCGGTCGGTCGTTCGGTAGGTCGGTTGTTTGGTCGCCAGTTCGTTCGTATATTCGTTTCGGTCGTCTACATACATACATATATATGGCAGAGAGTGTTTTCTGTGCCTTGGTGATATGGGGTCAAAGGTAAACGAATGCTCATATAACGGTTCTACTGTTCTCCTTGTACATTAATGTCATTCACTATACAAGTCAATGTGGTACGTGTGTGTGTAAATGTGTAAGTGCGTTGTTGTCGTTGTCGCTTTCGTCGTCATCGCATCGTTGTCGCATATTCGTAAAGTCGAACATATAAATGCGTGACTATATGTATGTGTGTGTGTTTGTGAGTCTTCCTGCTTGTATATAACTGTGAACAACTGAGTGTATAAGTGTGTGTGTGTGCGAGTTTGGTCTGTGTGCAACAAAGTGTGCGTGACTTAAATGATTGATTAAAGCCAACGCGAATTATATACAGCCTAACGTTGTTCGCCGTAGCCTATTAAGGACACACTTATGCTGACTTTTTCTGTTGTTTTGTTCGAACGTTCGTACATTTATTTCGTTTCGTTTATTCCAAGAAAATTACTTTTTACTGCTGATGGTGGTGGTGGAGGCGACGGAAATTTAACTTGAAAAAACGGAAATGAATAAAAAATCAAGTACATTTCTAGTGGAAAAAATATTCTTAATATTTAACTGCTTGTAAGAAGAAGAAGAAGCAAACTAGAACTCAAACGATTAATGCCAACGAAGCATGAAGCTTTTTCTGTGCCATACAATAATCAATATTAATGGCTGAATGGTATCGATGCCAACAAATGGATCAGCTGGTGCAAGTTCTAGGCCAGACATAAAATGGTGCTAGAAGCTGTTATCAGTCATGCAAGATTATGTGGCAACAACAACAACAAAAAAGGAATAAAATCAGCATCATAGAACAAAAAAAAAATATCATTAACAATAAAGCAAACGACCTACATAAACCAAGGAACCCCTAAATACATATACATATCTACACACATACATACATATATAATTATGTGAAAAATGTTATGTGTAAATGTATATCCTTCCTAAGGATATCTTATCACAATTTATCACGTTAACTTTAATGTATGCGATGGCTTTTGGCAGCATATCTTAAATGTAATAAAAAATCCTCCAACAACAACAAGATTAACAAAGAAAATAAAATTTTCTAATTTCCACAATTTTCTTTAAAACAAAAAAAAAAAAAAGAGAAAGTTTGAAAAAAAACAAGAAATCCAACACAATCTAACTCTACTTGCAAATCCACATCGACTCGTGTGTCATTAAAACAAATTGTCAAGATACTTATTAACTCCATTATCAGTAATGGTAACAGTCGTGCCAGCAGCAGCAACATCAACAGCCGTAGCATAAAACCGGCAACCATCACCATCGCCATCATTATCCTTAATATCATCGCCAGCATTAACAGCAAATGCTTGTCTTTTGTCGTCCTCATCGTCGTTCACGTCATTGCCATCGTCATCGACAATTTGCCACATTAATATTTGTATGTGCCGGAAAGTCAGACGCCAAGACAACGCCTCCAAATTTGCACACACATCACTCCTTTGTTTGTTGTTTGTAAACACAGCGGGTGGAAGTTCGGTTCGGTTTGGTGTTACCCGAACACCGGTGACAAATAAACAACCTTAAATTCATGCTACCACAAAACTAATTAATGTTGAAACTGTTTTTTTTTGTTCTTTATAACCCCCTCCGAAGTATGTGTGGGGTGAGGGAAGGTATGCCGCTGTAAATAATACCCCCTTGATAAAGTGAAAATTACAAAAGCATCATCGTAGCTTAAGAAAGTGAAGAAAAGTTTTGTTCGTGTATTTCGTCGAAGATGAAAGTGATTTTTGTGTGATACGGTTAATTGTTGGGTTTCAGTTTTTGAGATGGCTTTAATATCGAAAAATTGGTTGTTTGGTTTTCATAGATTGAAAAAATATAACAAAATTAAGAAAAAAATCGTACGTAGTGGTAAAAGATTTTTTTCAAAACCAGTAAAAAGGAATAATGATATATCTAATCTTCGCCTTAATAAACTTTCATTATTGGTTAGGCGTATATAATACAAATTTACATGAGATGTAATTAAATCAGAAACGATTGAACCAATAGGATTTGTTCTTCGGATAAATAAATGAGACCTGTCAAATGTCATCAGAATTGAGTCTGTACTTTAATACACCAGTGTCAAATGGCCGGAAATATTTAAAACTACTCAAAATGTGAATATTCATAGATTCCTGCATAAGAAGACATCAATCAATCATAATACTATAAATTGTTACCATATGGATCAAATTGAAATAGTAACCTAAAAAATATGTAAAATATTACCATCGATGGGTCAAATATGGAAATCCGTATTACGCTACTTGGTTAGAACCTTTAAATATTTTGAATCTGGCGGATCCATTGTGTTTGGGCTATGTGTAACACATGTAATTTTTTGCGAATGTGGAACTCGACATGCTACAATATATTCAAAACTTTTGAGAAAAGTGGGTGAAACTTCAATTAAATACGTAGACTGCCAATAACAAAAAAAAAAAAAAAAAAAAAAAAACATACACATGCCATTCTGACATCTATGCAAAATTGCATGACAATCGGGCAGACTTGGATTCTGTGGTGTGCCATTTGTATGAATTCGAGCAAAATTATGAATGGCTTACAACATTTGTTATGCTGTAGCACAGTGCGTTGTGCACCAATTTATCTCGCTAGGAGAAACCTTTATTATTGGGTGCACAAATTGCATGAACTCAGACGAAAATATATAGGGATTATATCTATATCTGAATATATTTTACAAAATCCAATACGCGTTATTGCAGCTCAAATTTCATTGTTCAGGAATTCGTCCCAATCGGAAAAAATGTACTTATTTGCTACATCATTTAGATGAAATCGGATGGAAATATATATTTAAGATATATCTAAACCTGAGCCGATTTCAATTCAATACGCTCTAAAATACAAAATATATATGGGAGCTATACATAAATCTGAACCTATATCAAAAAAACGTTAGGTGCGTCATCCTGTACTAATTTCAGTACGCTGTGCAAAATTACGTGTATATGGGAGCTATATCTAAATCTGTACCGATTTCAACAAAACTTCGCATATGTCTATCTGGACGTTGTGCAAAATTTTGCCTCAATCGGACAACTCTTGGGAGTTTGGTGCACCATTTACATAAGATAGGAGGATACTATATATGGAGGCTATATATAAAACTGAGCGGATTTCCATAAAACTTCACATACATCAAAGTGGACTTACTTTGTGAAGAAGAACACATGGACAGACGTACGGGCATGCATAAATCAACTTAGAAAGTGATTCAATGCATATTCTCAAAAGTAACCATGGGCCTATCTCGTTTCCTTTTGCTTGTTACAAACATATTCACAAAGACACAATGTGGAAAAGGATATAAATAGTTAACTCTTTATGGCCTAATGTTGCCCACAGGGAACAGAATGTTTTAGACCTTATATTTAATATACAATTAGTACATATATATTCTTTGTATTTCGTATGTGAAGACCTGATTATGGACGACGCACATCAAAAGAAAAATAGCTTTAAAGGGACCCCCCCATTCTCGGGGTCAAAAAATTTTTTGATTTAATTCGAATCTACACTAATTCAAGAATGTCCCGACAAAATTTCATGTTAAAATCGCAAGAACTCTTTAAACTTTTAACGCGTTTTTCTCTTTTGCGAATGGCGGGTACGATAACTCAAAAACTAATAACCCAATCGATTCCAAATTTGTACACGTTTCTCTGTGAGTGTATAGCTATCGTATGAACTTGGATAAAGCCAATCGGTGAAGATCTTCCTTATTTTTAAACTTGGTTTTTGGTAAAAAATCGGTGATTTTCCAAAAATATTCTCTTAAAGGTCCGCCATTTTTTAATTTTACAAAAACAACAAAACAATTACAAATTTTTTTTTGTAAATTAGTTTTCTTCTCTTTTAAATATTCAAATATATATATGCAAAGTTACAAACCTATACAAGCATTGGTATTGATTTACCAGCCCATTGAAAATCTTCCCTTAAATATAGAGAAGATGGCAAATATGTGTACAGTACTAATTTGTGTATACAGTCCAAATTATTTAAATCGCTTCGTATTCGAATTGTACAAATTCATATATCAGAATTATATTTGATTCTTGTAAAAAAGAATACAGAGATGATTTAAAATGATTTTACGGTCGATTTTGCTTTTGGTGGTCATGATATTGGACTTTTATTTTTCAGAAAATGCAAGGATGTGGCGATGTCAAATTTTGTCCATATCCTATTTGGGATAGTTGCATTAAATCTGTGAACAGAAAATGATGTCGACATTAAAATTTTTATGAAAGCCGTGCCTTAAAAGAGAGGATTGCATGCTTTATGCGCCATTTTGCATTTACAATTAAATAATTCTGACATGTTAAATTTTCGCAATTTTTTACAACCGAAGATCCATTAATATGACATTTTGGTTTCATGGACGGTAACAAAGTTTGGTGCAGAAAATTGTCAATATACTGACACATCTTCTCATTTTCAATATTTTTCTTGGTGTCCCTACAAATTTTCAAATGAAAATCTCATATTTGAACTCTTGAAGATATAGCCGATTTATTGTGTCAAAGGTTCAAGTGACGGCTGATGGGCTTCATGCGAAACTTTAAACGCGTTTTTCTCTAAACATTTTTTTTTCGAATGGCGGGCACGATAACTCAAAAACAAATAACCCAATCGACTTCGACTTTCAGTTTATAGCAGTAACTTTATTAATTTCTACACCTTGAATAAAGTTTAAGTGATACTAGCTTAAAAAGTTGTGGCTAAGTCAGACATTGATAAATTTAGCATTGTCACATAAAAATTATCATCATCTCAATGGGGCGTGAGAGATAATTTTAAAAAATGTAGCATATATTACTTTTGGACATTTTCAGGACATGCAATTTTCAAGTGGTTTTTAGGACTAATATTTATAACCTTCACCACACTGTGGTACAGGGTATTATGTCTTTGTGCATATGTTTGTAACAGGCAAAAATAATCGAGATAGACCCATGGTTCCTTTTGAGAATATGCATAGAATCACTTCCTGAGTCGATTTATGTCCGTCTGTCCGTCCGTCCATGTATTTTTGTTAACAAAGTACAGGTCGCATTTATGATCCGATTTGGATGAAATTTTGCACAGGTCACTTAATTGGCCCAAGGACGAACCCTATTGAAATTGGGAAAAAATCGGTTCAGATTTAGATATAGCTCCCATATATATATATATATATATATATTCGTCCGATTTAAGGAAAATAGTGTACCAAAGTTCCTATATATCTTTCGATTTGCCCGAAATTTGGCATAGCGAAATGGATTAGGTCTAGAATGATGTGTGTTAAGTTTCCTGAAAATCGCTTCAGATTTAGATATAGCTCCCATAAATATCTTCGTCTGATTTTAGGTAAATGGTGTGCCAATGTCCCCATATATCTTTCGATTAGCACGAAATTTGGCATAGCGTAATGAATTAGGTCTAGAATAATGTGTGTTAAGTTTTCTGAAAATCGGTCCTGATTTAGATATAGCTCCCATACATATCTTTTGATTTGCCCGAAATTTGGTATAGCGAAATGAATTAAGTCTAAAATGATGTGATATAGCTCTCATATATATTTTCGTCCGATTTAAGGTAAATGGTGTACCAAAGTCCCTATATATCTTTCGATTTGCACGAAATTTGGCATAGTGTACTGAAATGAGTCTGGAGTGATGTGTGTAAAATTTAATGAAAATCGGTTCAGATTTATATATAGCTCATATATATTTTTTCTTCCGATTTTATATAAATTGTGCACTAAAGACCCAAAGTTTGTCCGATTGCCACACAATTTTGTACAATAAACTGTAGTTAATATAAGTTAATCTCTGCATTCTCATTGAAATCGGTTCAGATTTTGATATAGCTTCTATGGACACAAATTTTGCACAACGTACTAAAGGTTTGAAACGTGGAAATTTTTGAAGTCAGTTCAGATTTGGATAGAGCTTCTATATATATTTTCTCCGGAGTTTTGGTAATTTTGTCCCATTGTAAGAAGCAACCCTATATCTAAAAATTTAGTATAGGTTGCAGAATTCGACGTCTGTTAGTATTAATCTGTTGAATATACCCAAAAAGGTGAAGGGTATCATATAGTCGGCCGCCCGACTTTACTACTTTCCTTACTGGTTTTAAAATAGCTTTTACCCCAAATAATTCGAGTATTCACTTCTTCCAAGACTATTGTATTTTAGTCAAATCAGCTAAAATAAAAATAGGCAAGCAAATCTTTAGTGGGTTATAATTCTAAACAATGAATTCTAAACAACAGAAATTTTAAAGCTATCTCAAAAAACAAAATTTAAACCAACAATTAAAAAAAAGAATAAACAATCGTGTAAACTATTGTTAATTCTTGAAAAAAAAACCTTGGCTAACCGACATGGCTATTAAAAAAGTAAAAAACAGAAAAAAACAATTTCGATGACAAAAAAAGAGCAACAACAGCAGCAAACAAAACGGCCTTCATTTTTCTCGGTTTTCTTTAATCTTGCCACTGACAAACGTGATTTCTTTTAACAACGGCTATTTCTATTCCATTTTTTTCTTCTTCTTCTTCCCCTCTCATTTAGATGCGTAAATATCCTTGACTAGAAATATGTTTTTTGGAAATGTAATGAACATGTTAAATTTCCTGCAAACCCATCATTTCCCCCTTCGAAAAGTGCCACGGCAAATGAGATGAGGAAACGTGCTCACTTGAAAATTTGTTAAATACAGTTCATTTTTGACAACGATATGCAAACAAAAAAACGAGAAAAAATATGGAGCAAGACCTTAATGGCCTAGTGAGCAGACATTGAAAGAACCCCAAAGCAAAAGCGAAAAATACGGCGGGATTAGTTACAATTGATGTATGTGATAGGAATTCCCAAAAAGGCAAAACAACGTGTTGGTGTTTGTTTTTTATTACGAAGAAAGGTTGAAACAACAAAAACGGCAACTAACAGCGGTAGCAAGCAACACCTGTCGGTTTCAAATACTTCCCCTACCCCCACCAATTCCCATTTACCCTTTTCTTAAATGCCCAGTATCTCAACCGTAGACTTATTGCCCTGGTTGTCTTTTAATATGCAGAACAGTAAAGGGGGGAAACTGAAATGAAATGAAGAACATTTTTGGACCCCTTCCAAGTTGTTACCGGAAAAAAAATGTTGCCATTTGCTAAACATTTATTTTAAAAAGGGCGTAACAAATTAAAAGCAAGTCAGGAATCTTCAACTCCAAAAGTGTGGAACGGGCCAACCAACAACATCGACAATTACAGCGGAACCAGCAACGACATATTTATGCCCTGAAACGAAAACAATTATTATGTCTGTTGAATATTGGCCAAAGACAACGGCAACAGCAGAAGCAGCAGCAGTAGTCGACGACGACGAAGAAGAAGAAACACTTGAGGATACCGAAAACGACAGAACAAATTTCAACAAATTTGACATTACCAATAACAACAACAACAGTAGCAACAGCAATAATAAAGGCCGCAATTTGCCAAGTGTTGCCAGCAGTATTAGCGGCAGTAATCAATTTGTTAAACGCCCTCAAATCAAAATAAGCGGAAATCAAATAATACCAACAACAGCCCATCCAAAGGATGTTAAGGATTGTCCTGCAGTAAGTTGGGACTGTGATATATGACGTAAAATTTATCAACAGAAAAGTTCACAGCAACAACAACACCAACACCATCTAAGGGAACATCAAGAACAGTTAACCCATCATCAGCATCATAATTATCAGCAGCAACAGCAGGAGCATCATTTCCATCATCTGTCGCAGCAACAGCAGCAGAAACATCAACACTATCATCATTGTCACGACCATTATCATCAACATCAGGCCGAGGATTTTGTTAGTCGAGATTCCAAGAAAACATTATCAACAACAACACCAGCAGCGACAGCATCATCTTCGTCATCAGCGTCGTCAACATCATCATCGTTAGTAACGCCTAGCCCAAATACTTTGATTTGTACACGTCATGTTACAACATGTCCTGCTCACACTAAACATTGTCACGGCCAACAACAACAACAACAGCAGCAGCAGCTATCACACAACTGTAACAAAACACACTTGTCGTTACGACCTCAATTTTTACAACAACAACAACATCATCAGCATCATCATCAAATACATCATCTTAAGAAGGGCCACACAGAAAACGCTGACAACGAGGCGGAGAACGAGGACGAAGACGGCGACGACGACGAAGTTGATAACAGCCCGCCGGAACCTTTCTATGCCAATATGGTTTTAAGCACCGAATGGTCGCAGGTCGAAGTGATTGATCTCTACAACGATGGCAATGGTTTGGGCTTTATTCTGGTGGGTGGCCGCAGCACTGGCGTCGTTATCAAGGCCCTAACGCCTGGCGGCGTGGCTGAGCGTGATGGACGCCTACAGTGCGGTGATCATGTCCTGCAAATCGGTGATGTGAATTTACGTGGTTTCAGCTCGGAACAAGTGGCGACAGTTCTTCGTCAGACTGGAGCTCAGGTTCGTTTGATTGTCGCAAGACCGGTGGAGTCAACCGCCACCGATTTCCAACATTTAGCTAGTCATGCCCCAATTATTCCAACTAAGCTCCTTTCCGACCCAGAAGAATTGTCTCGACATTTATTTCATAATCCCGGTTTGCCAACAAGTTCGGAAGCGGCCCTGGCAGCTGCCTCATTGGTGGCGGGTGGTGGTGCAGTTGGTGGAGCGGCGGCGGCGGCGTCGTCGTCGGTGGGAGTTAGCTGTTCCACCATGATGTTGGAGGGTGTCACCGCCACCGAATCGCTGGGGGCAAGTGCCTATTATCCTGCCACACCGGACACAGAATTGGCGGATTTGCCCTTGCCACCAATACCCAAAGAGCTGACCAATAGCTCAGCGGCCCGCATGTGTCCCAAAGATTTAGACATTATACCATTTTCCATTGTTTCGCCACCGCCCATATCGGGAGGGGCGGGCAAATCGTTAACCTCCCTTTCGCCACCGGATGTCGGACCCATACCTCCTCCTCCCTCGGCGACATTTCATTCTCAGAGTTCACTGAAAACAAAATCAACACCACCACCACTACATATGGACCACATAGAGACTGTGATAGCTGGTATAACTACAACTGGCACCTCATCTAACGATCCCGATGAATGTTGTTCGATAACGTCCTCAAACTACATGGATTCACCGGAAACCGAAACCTATCATGTAAAACTCTGTAAAAATGTCTATGGCCTTGGCATTACGGTGGCCGGCTACGTGTGCGAAGAAGAGGATTTATCCGGAATTTTTGTTAAGAGCATAATTGAGGGAAGTGCGGCGGAAATGAGCGGACAAATACAAATAAATGATCGCATAGTGGCGGTCGATGGCAAAACCCTGGCGGGTTGTACAAATCATCAGGCCGTGGAGATGCTGCGCAACACAGACATTGAAGTCCACCTCACGTTGGAGCGATTCCTGAGAGGGCGTAAATATGAACATTTGCAGGTGGCATTGACAGAACTGAAAGCCTCAATGGATACACAATCGCAATATTCACTGCCGCCCTCACCCTCAATAGCTACACTGTCATGGTTGCCACCTAAATCCGATGTGGACTCCATTGCCACAGAGGGTGGGATTACTGGAGGCACCAATGCATTGGATTTCGCCGAACTACCTTCCAGAGAAACTGTGGACTCGCAAATGTCCCACATGCTTGACAAAAGTGAACAGAGTCCAACCGGCACCATGGCAGCTGACGACCACTTGAGTCGTTCTTCGAAGACACCCACAACGCCAGACAACAACAAACCACCTCTGGCCAATGGCAAGGCATGTGTCATAACCTCACCCGATCACCAGAAAACGTCGAACAAACAACTGAACGGTTCTCTGGGTTCCCGAACACCGACAATAGAAAATGTTGCTGAAATCGTTGCTACCACAACCACGACCACAACCCCTACTCCCACCCCGAACAGCAAAGATAACAAAAAGACAAAACAAACACCACCTAGTGATCTGGCCATACGTAAACTATCATCGCCCTTAGCCGTGTCACACCAACCCCCGTCCCAGTCCCCTGTACCCTTAGAACATTCCAGTCCCAGTGCGGATTCGCTGAAAGTTTCATGGAAAAGTGAGTTTCCCGACTGTGAAATTATAGTTGCCGAAATAAATAAACTTTCAGGTCTAGGAATTAGCCTTGAGGGCACTGTCGATGTAGAGTGCGGCATCGAGAAACGTCCCCATCACTATATACGCTCGATACTGGAAGATGGTCCGGTCGGCCGTCAGGGTATCCTAAAGCCGGGCGATGAACTGTTGCAGGTGAACGAATACCGATTGCAGGGTCTCAAACATACCGAAGTGGTAAAAATACTCAAAGAACTGCCTTCACATGTCAAATTGGTGTGTGCCCGCGGTCCAACCGCACCATCTATCATTAATACATCACAGAATCCGGAAGCCTTTGAAACGCGCAGCCTTCTACCCGGTGGCCATCAGAGCCTGCAGAATCTCATGAGCAAAGCTCAGTCGGAGAGTTCTTTGTATACCTCTAGCACTGCCACACTAACGGATCAGCAACGTTCAAAATCATTAGAAAATGTATCGGGCCTAGCGCTATGGAGCTCAGATGTGACCATAGTTGAAATTGAGAAAACCGAACAGGGTTTCGGCTTCTCCATATTGGACTATCAAGATCCCTTAGATCCAGATGGCAGTGTTATAGTCATACGAGGTCTTATCAGAGGTGGCTCCGCCGAGGCCACTAACGATATATTTCCCGGTGATCGTTTGGTCAGTGTGGGCGAACACAGTCTGCAGGGTTTGGACTTGGACGAAGCGGTAGCCATCCTGAAGGGTATGCCAATTGGCCTTACAAAATTGGGTATATGCCGGCCATTATCGACATCGGATAGCAATATAGCCTCACCAATTGGAGATGGAGATTCACCGAGTACATAGCTTTCATTGGAGATATACTGTGAGTATTGAGAACACTTTATTACTATATTAAAATAGATATGTATATGTGAATGTAGCTATAAGATTTATTGTTGCTGTTATTATGGAACATTGATTTATAGCTTCTAACCAAAAAAGTCATCATAAACTGATGTTGACTTCATTCAATCATTTCATGGGCCTGTTTGGAAGTTTTACTATTGGGATATATATTACGAAAAGTTTCTATAGCACACACACACATATATATGCATACTCAAAGGAGTATTTCTCGGGACAAATAAAAGTTCCAAAGCAACAACAGCAAGGACATAAGAGAAGATTGGCTTTTATTACCTAGCTATGCTTTACACAGACGTCTATAAAGTAACAAATGGACTTTTCAAATATTCGGCATACAAACACACACGTAGCAAAGGATGAATGGGAGTATTCAAACATACATTTTATTATATGGGCGATTTCATAGGTTACACAACTAAATTTAATTTAAAAAAATATTTTTTAAAAACTCCACGCTTAGATGTCCTTGAAAAAATATTCTTTAACAACTTCACGCTTAGAGGTCCTTGAAAAAAATATTCTTTAAAAACTCCACACATAGAGGTCCTTGAAAAAAAATTCTTTTAAAACTCCACGCTTAGCGGTCCTTGAAAATAATATTCTTTAAAAACTCCACGCTTAGCGGTCCTTGAAAATAATATTCTTTAAAAAAATCCACGCTTAGAAGTCCTTGAAAACAATATTCTGTAAAAAAATCCACACTTAAAGGTCCCCAAAATAAAAAAAAATCCACACTTAGAGGCCATTGGAAATAATATTCTTTAAAAAATCCACGCTTTGAGGTCCTTGAAAAAATATTCTTTCAAAAATCCACGCTTTGAGGTCCTTGAAACAATATTCTTAAAAAAATCCACGCTTAGAGGTCCTTGAAAAAAAAATTCTTTAAAAACTCCACGCTTAGAGGTCCTTGAAGATAATATTCTTTAGAAACTCGACGCTTAGAGGTCCTTGAAAAAAATATTCTTTAAAAAAAATCTACGCTTAGAAGTCCTTGAAAACAATATTCTTTAAAAAAATTCACATTTAGAGGTCCTTGAAAAAAATTTTATATAAAAAATCCACACTAAGAGGCCATTGGAAAAAAATATTCTTTAAAAAATCCACGCTTTGAGGTCCTTAAAAAAATATTCGTTACAAAACCAGCATGAGTTGCAATAGTGCTTAAAAATCCATGCTTAGAGTTAGCCCTTGACAAAATATTCTTTAAAAAATCCATCCTTAAAGGTATAATAGTCCTGGAAAATTCTCGCCGAGAATTCCATCGAAATTGAAAAATTAGTCCTTAACAAATACAAGCTTTTAATCCCTACAAAAAATATTTTCAGAAAAATGCATCCTGAATGCTCCGACTTTGAATATATTCTTCCTCGAAATATTGTGTTTAATATGGCCTTATTTTTCGTGAAATGCCTCATATTCACAAAGAAAATAACACAACATTTGTTAAAGTTCTTCATTTAAAGTCGTAAATTATTGTGATATGTATTTTGTCAACATCCAACTGAAATACTGTTACGTCTCTCCGTAGCTAAGCAACAAAGAATGGAATGCAATGCAATGTAAAACCAGAAAATACGATATGTCATTGACAAATGTTGCAAATCAATACAAGAGAACGAACGAAGTGGCTGGGCATATTTGACATTATTCACCATACCGACCATAGACAATTTTAACAATTGTTCCTTTACTTGTTTGTGTGTTTGTGTTTCTCCTTTCTGAAATATGTATTGAAATATCAAATAAAGGAGGGGGACGAACTGCTGTGCCTACCCAAAAAAAAGTGGGAGACAAATTTTTGGCAAATTCCTAATTGAAGACACCCACATATCCACGTGACAAGGGTTGTTCGGCCTGAAATCTGATTTTTATGACGGAAACACAAGAGTGCCAATCATCCGGTTCATCAGTTTGGTAATTGGTATGCTGATTGACAAGAATCAATCAGTGATGATGATAGTTGTTCATTCAATGGAATGCCTTCCAAGTGAGTGAGTGATCAAAGAAATCTTTAAAATGGGGGAGGGGATTTATTTTTTGAGATATATTTTTGTATAGATTGAGAGTGAATGTGTATTTGAAAATGAAAAGTGAAACATAGTTTTTAAAATATTTGTAAAAAATTAAATTTATAGTCGTGATAGACCTTGAAGAAATATTCTTTAAAATTGTTTGATTTTTTTTTTAAATCAAAGTTCAAAGCTTTAATAGTCTTTAAAAATATTCATAAAAATCAACGCTTATGACTTTGGTATTCCCGGTTTGTAAAAATTAATAATTTGAAAATTTTTTGGACGGATATTCATAAAAAATCCAAGTTTAGGGCCGTGAAAATTCTTGATAAAATATTATTGGAACAAGTAAAAAGTGTCAGTCGGTGTGCCGACATATATATACCCTCACCCTATGGCATGCGGAGGAGGTATTCGGAGTTATACACAGGTTTTATTATTCGTTTTATATAAGCTATATGTTTAATGAAAGATGTTTCTAATTTTATGTTGATCATATATATAATATTGACCCATTTTGTACGAGGTACCAGAGGAGAGGGCAGACTGGTCCCACCTTCGGACTTGATCTAGGCTTGGTAAATACAATAGGTTTTGCAAATTTGGTTCAAATCGGGCATTCGCCTAATATTGGATTTATAACTATAGGCTTGGTAAAGGTTATAGGTTGTGCAAAGTTTGGTTCAAATCACACATTCCATTAGGCTGATATTGGATTTATAAATATTGAAAATTGAGACCCTCTGTGAGCGAGGTACCAGAAGGATTGAACAAATGGGTCCCATCTTCCTGAATTATGCTGATATATAATCTGATTAAGATTGCATTCGATCTTAATGGAATTTTCATTATGCTTTATGGTAGTTAAATGTTTTCAAAGAACGAAATATACTGGATGAGATAAAAATCCAAATGACTTTGAAATCCTTTTATTTTTTTAAATCGAGTGGTATTTTTTTTCCAGTTACTTCGTAAAATGTGACATCTCGTTATTACCTATGCAATATTAAATATAAAAGAAATATGTGATATTTTTCCAGATAACTTGAGGTGGACCCTATATGTAGCATTGACGGATAAGCCAATGATGAGACATCAGCATGAAGGAGCAGCAAATTGCGATGGCACGATTTATTTTCTGCACAGAGTTACATTTTTGCCGCCACATTTTTAATTAATAATGGAAAATTGGACACAAAACTACGGAAATGTCAGAAAAATCCATTCAATTTGGAAAACACAATGTTGAAAATTCAACACAAATGGAGAAGAATTTGAATTGCTTGCGGCATAGCTAAAGAAAATTAATTTAGGTAATTATAGAGACACCACGTTATAATATATGGTTACTAAAAGGTAGATTTACTGATTTTCGCAGCTTACGTTTGGACTTTATAAGATGTGGTTTTTGTTACGAAAATGATACAATGCAGTACTGGTGGAAGATCAATTCTAAAAAAACGCAACGCAAAACCGTGCCGATACATTCATATCGCTTGATATTGTACAGAAAATTAAAACAAATCTGGAGTTAACATAATGAAAATTTTCCGCTTCGAAATCCGGCATAAAATAAAGCAATGAACCTAGCTAATAGCCTGTAAATATTTTGTAGACACTCTACATATCTCGTTAACTTGTATATATTGTTTTTTACATTTATAAATAAAGGATATATTTCCACAGGTGTATATATTTATATACACCAATCATGTACAGTTTCATTAAAAGTATGCATTTTTTATTTTTAAATATTGGATGACATGAGCTGAGGCCAGGGGTTCTATAAAGATATATAATCTGAAGGTCGAGGAATCTATATAAACGAGCAGAAGGTCGAGGAGTCTATATGGACGAGCTGAAGGGCAGGGAATCTATATGGACGAGCAGAAGGGCGGGGAATCCCTTTACACGAGCTGAAGATCAGGGAGTCTATATAGACGAACTGAAGGGCGGGGGGTCTTTACAAACGAGCTGAAGTACATGGGGTCTATATAGACGAGTTGAAGGGCTGGGAGTCTTTTTACACGAGATGAAGTGCAGGCTGTCTATTTAGAAGTAAAGGGCAGGGAGGCTATAAAGATGGGATGAAGGGCTGGGAGTCTATAATAACGATTTGAAGGGCATGGGTTATATAGACTAGCTGAAGGGCAGGAAGTCTATATAGACGAACAGAAGGGCAGAGAGTCTTTATAGACTAGAGAAGGGCAGGGTGTCTTTATAGATGAGGTGAAGGGCAGGGAGTCTTTATGGAGTAGCTGACGGACAGGAAGTCCTGATAGACGAACTGAAGGGCATGGATTCTATACGGATGATATAAAAGGCCGAGAGTTTATATAGACGAACTATAAAGACGAGCTGAAGGGCAGGGAGTCTTTATCGACGAGCTGAATGGCAGGTAGTCTTTATAGACGAGCTGATGGACAAGGAGTCTTTACGGAGGTGCTGAAGGGAATATTTATAGACGAACTAAATGGATTCTTTATAAACGAACTGAAGGGAGTCTATATACATGAGCAAAATTGCAAAATTGTTAGAACAAAATGAAAAAATTCACTGTTGCAAACATACATTTACTGTGAAAAAAATTAATTTGGGGGGGGGGGGGGGGGGTCCCCCATGGCCGCCCCTCTGCGTACGTCCCTGATTCAGCACAATGTTTAAAAATAACTGAGTGTGAGAAAAAAAAAATTGGTCTATTGTTTAACATAAATAATGTGACATTTGATTATTGGAAATATAGAGGCAAAAAAATTGACTTTCCACAGCTGTTTATGAACTCTTGAGAATAACAATTCCCATGTCCAGATAATAAATATGACAACATATATCAAAACACGCACACAGGGGTATAAGTAAAGCTCAGGCTTATATAGTACACACATGCATACATATGTACGTACATAGGTATGACTTTTCATATGTATCACTCCCTACAAAATGGCTTAACAAAGTTATCATAGTGGACAATATACCATACCATTCCTATACATATGTATACATATATTTGTTTCTTCCTTCCCACTTCGATATCCATACGTACGGTTTTTTGTCTGTTCAGTTTATTTTAAAGTAGAACATATTTTTCCAATTGGATTACTGTACTCATCCTACAAGTCAATAGCAGTGTGGTTGTGTTCGAGTGTGTTAGTGTGAATATGTGTACATCACTATGTCTACATATGTGTTAAAATTTATGTACATACATATTGGATAATAATGGCAAAATCCAATCACACGCTTGTAGAGTCCATTAATATAATTTACCAGGCCATGCAGCCACACATAGCCTATTGACATAACAATGACAAGTTTTTTTTGGTTGAAATGTTTGTTTTTTTTATTATTGCAAATATGTAGATATATTTTTTCTTGAATAAAGCAATATTGAAAAAAAAAATGAACGAAAACAGACAGTAAATGGAAAAAAATAATAACAATAGTCGATTTTTTTGAAGGATAAGTGCTTTGTTTTTTTTTTTTTTTGAAGAGCAATGGAATAGTTTTTATATTGAATTTTATTATTATTAAGCTATTGTGGCATAGATTGCTGATAATGTTATAAAAAATGAAGGTTTTGATTTATGGCGAGATTAATTGGTTTGATTTACATAAAATAATGTGGAGTTATTGGTCTATCGAAGTGGTTATTGAATATTTAAGTTGTAATTCTTCCATGAATTTTGTGTATTACGACTTACTTGTCAGATTCTTTTATCGTGGAATTATCTATATAAAATATATTCCTCCTATACCTTTCACCATAAAGTGGGCTTTATATTAATTGTGTCAACCCTCAAAACATTCGTCGGAGACCTCATACAATATACATGTATAATATAAATCGTAATATGTCTGATAGAACATTGGAATGGTCCATAAGGGATTCACAACGGATATTAGCTATGGAAAATGGATATACAGACCATTTTTTGGTATATTGACATTATATAAGAAATGGCCTCATTTTTTAAGGTTTTACAACAGAAGGGCATGTAGTCCATACAGACGATCTGAAGAGCAGGAAGTCTTCACATAAAAGCAGAAGGGCAGATAGTCTATATAGACGAGCTGAAGGTTGGGGAGTTTACATATAAAAGCTGAAGGTCGGGCAGTCTATATAGATAAACTGAATGCCGGGGAGTCTATATAGGTAAGTTCAAGAGAGCGGAGTATATATATCGAGTCTATTTATACGAGTTAATGGTATCATACTCCCATACCATTAGCTCTTATAAATAAACTCTCCAAAGATAGGGAATCTAACATAATTTTTGGTAGCATTACCTAATAGAAAAAAAGCCCTTGTCCCTGAAACAAATAAATTTATAAAAAATCTACGCTCACCCACGTTCTTGTCCTTGAAAAAATCCATGAAATAAGAAGTCATTTAACAATATACTCCATTAAAATGTCCACGTGTAGTGGTCCAATAGTCCTTGAAAAATATTATTTAAAAAATCCAAGCTTAGAGGTCTAATAGTCCTTGAAAAATATTATTTAAAAAATCCAAGCTTAGAGGTCTAATAGTCCTTGAAAAATATTATTTAAAAAATCCAAGCTTAGAGGTCTAATAGTTCTTTAAGGCCTTGAAATATTATCTTTAAAAATCCACGCTTAAATGCCTTGAAATATTATCTTTAAAAATCCACGCTTAAATGCCTTGAAATATTATCTTTAAAAATCCACGCTTAAATGCCTTGAAATATTATCTTTAAAAATCCACGCTTAAATGCCTTGAAATATTATCTTTAAAAATCCACGCTTAAATGCCTTGAAATATTATCTTTAAAAATCCACGCTTAAATGCCTTGAAATATTATCTTTAAAAATCCACGCTTAAATGCCTTGAAATATTATCTTTAAAAATCCACGCCTGGATGCCTATATGGAGACTTTAAAATTATCTTTAAAAATCCACGCTTGGATGCCTATATGGAGACTTTAAAATTATCTTTAAAAATCCACGCTTAAATGCCTTGAAATATTATCTTTAAAAATCCACGCTTAAATGCCTTGAAATATTATCTTTAAAAATCCACGCTTAAATGCCTTGAAATATTATCTTTAAAAATCCACGCCTGGATGCCTTGAAATATTATCTTTAAAAATCCACGCTTAAAGGCCTTGAAATATTATCTTTAAAAATCCACGCTTAAATGCCTTGAAATATTATCTTTAAAAATCCACGCTTAAAGGCCTTGAAATATTATCTTTAAAAATCCACGCTTAAAGGCCTTGAAATATTATCTTTAAAAATCCACACTTAAAGGCCTTGAAATATTATCTTTAAAAATCCACACTTAAAGGCCTTGAAATATTATCTTTAAAAATCCACACTTAAAGGCCTTGAAATATTATCTTTAAAAATCCACGCTTAAAGGCCTTGAAATATTATCTTTAAAAATCCACGCTTAAAGGCCTTGAAATATTATCTTTAAAAATCCACGCTTAAAGGCCTTGAAATATTATCTTTAAAAATCCACGCTTAAAGGCCTTGAAATATTATCTTTAAAAATCCACGCTTAAAGGCCTTGAAATATTATCTTTAAAAATCCACGCTTAAAGGCCTTGAAATATTATCTTTAAAAATCCACGCTTAAAGGCCTTGAAATATTATCTTTAAAAATCCACGCTTAAAGGCCTTGAAATATTATCTTTAAAAATCCACGCTTAGAGGCCTTGAAATATTATCTTTAAAAATCCACGCTTAGAGGCCTTGAAATATTATCTTTAAAAATCCACGCTTAGAGGCCTTGAAATATTATCTTTAAAAATCCACGCTTAGAGGCCTTGAAATATTATCTTTAAAAATCCACGCTTAGAGGCCTTGAAGTATTATCTTTAAAAATCCACGCTTAGAGGCCTTAAAAAATTATCTTTAAAAATCCACGCTTAGAGGCCTTAAAAAATTATCTTTAAAAATCCACGCTTAGAGGCCTTAAAAAATTATCTTTAAAAATCCACGCTTAGAGGCCTTAAAAAATTATCTTTAAAAATCCACACTTAGAGGCCTTAAAAAATTATCTTTAAAAATCCACGCTTTGAGGCCTTAAAAAATTATCTTTAAAAATCCACGCTTAGAGGCCTTAAAAAATTATCTTTAAATATCCACGCTTAGATACCTTAAAAAATTATCTTTAAAAATCCACGCTTAGAGGCCTTAAAAAATTACCTTTAAAAATCCACGCTTAGAGGCCTTAAAAAATTATCTTTAAAAATCCATGCTTAGAGGCCTTAAAAAATTATCTTTAAAAATCCACGCTTACAGGCCTTAACAAATTATCTTTAAAAATCCACTCTTAGAGGCCTTAAAAATTTTTCTTTAAAAATCCACGCTTAGAGGCCTTAAAAAATTATCTTTAAAAATCCACGCTTAGAGGCCTTAAAAAATTATCTTTAAAAATCATTGAAAAAAATTATTTAAAAAATCCACGCTTTTTCAAGGAATACTAGACCAGTCCTTGAAAACATTTATTTAAAAAATCCGTGCTTTTTCAAGGACTACAAGACCAGTCCTTGAATAAAATTTATTTAAATAATCCTCGCTTTTTCAAGGACTACTAGACCAGTCCTTGAAAAAGATTATTTAAAAAATCCAAGCTTAAAGGCCCAATAGCCATTGAAAAATATTATTTAATAAATCCACGCTCAGTTGGCCCTTGAAAAATAATCTTTAAAAAAATCCACGCTTAGAGGTCTAATAGTCCTCGAAAAATATTATTAAAAAAAACACGCTTAGTGGTCTAATACTCCTTGAAAAATATTATTAAAAAAATTCACGCTTTGTAGGCTAATAGTCCTTAAAAAAACTGCAAAAAAATCCATCTTAGATGTCAAACAATCCCTGAAAATATAAGTAGATATTTGGACATTAAGCCCATATAAATGTTCCGACCCATTTAAGTGTTTTTTGGTCCTATGTCTTTTTTGGTCCAAGCGAAGTGGTTGTCTTAGGCAAATCGAATTCTTGGTGTGTTAAGAACTTCTTTTAATAAATGTGAAACATAGTACGCTTAAGGCCTTAGCCGAATTTTCCCACATGAATGTCAGTTCTATTATTACCTCGACCAATTTTTGGTATAGTGGAAGTTATAAAAATATCTTAATTTTTCCTGGGGCTTAAGTGTCACAGCTCAATTTCTTGAGAAATTTTTGCATCGTTTTTTTCTTCTTCCCACCATCATCAATAACAACAAGAATAACCTTACACCAGAATATCGATAATCTTTCTTGTGGGTATGCACGTATCCTTTTTTTCGAAATCTGCTATATTGTTGCCCTATATCAAATATGCACTACCTTACTCTCTCTCGTTGTCAATGTTCCTCTTGTGATAAGACGCAATATTTCTAAATCATATAACAAGAAATTCATTTTGAATCTCTTAACGTTTGTATTGGTTTTATCTGTACTTTTGCTTTCATGGTGCAACAGCTGATAGACAAACACACACATATGTATGATGCTACTAATCCATACTTCAATGTGTGTACGAAGAAGCTTTTCGTTTTTTTTTGATATCCTACTTTATCCTTTTTTCGTTGTACCACATTGCAAAGGATAACCCACATGCATGGAATAACAAAAACAATAGAAAATACTAACAAAACCAGCCATGCTATCAGAAGCTGGAAATAACAAAAGAAAGGACATCGTCAACATCAATAACAGCAACAGTACCCAATAACAACATTATGCATAGATATTGGAAATGAACTCACACCCAAGCAACCACACATTGATGTTTTATCTATTGTCGTTTATTAAAATTTGAAGCCAATCTAGTGAAAGATTTTTTTCTTTTCCCAATACGAAAAGGCAAAATTTAAAATTGTATAGAGGAAAAAGTATAAGAAGAAAATAAAACCAGTGAGCGGAGCAGTATAGTCGGACGGGGCCGACCATGCGATACCCTACACAACTACCACGAACTCTAACTTTCTGAGGATGTTTATTCCGAGTCTGAGTAATATTTCGTGATATTTGCCCCCTCTTGTCCGATTAGAGGTTAACAACACCTCTTCCTTACTTTTTTCGAATATTCAGAACAGTCCTTCTAATTACTTGTCCAGATTACCTTCACGGTGGGTTGTGTTGTGATTTTCGGATTATACTCTACTCGAAAACACACAAAAAATTATGTTTTCGGTCCATTTCATCCCAAAATTTTAATCTGATCATCACCGAAAATCATAGGCGTTGTTCTTGACCATAACTAGAACTTCATGAAAAATTTCAAAGCCATCAGCGCGATATTTCTCCCTCTAATGTGGTAATGGGTTACTGAATAATATCTGAATACGTAAGCACCCATAAATATTTAAGTTTAACTCCCACATTAAAGACCAACCACTCCTCTTGGATGTGCTATCAACTCCTGGGGTCTACATCCTCCAGGATTAAATATATATGCCATAGAATACAAATTTTGTCATTTTTCACACAAAAGTCAGGGTCCATTTGACCCGCTAAATATTGACCGATCTTTATCAAAACATGCATGCTTATTCTCTGGCCCGATCCCCTTCTCCATGCAAAAATTCGCGGTTTTTGGGCCATAATTGCGGCCTCTGGAGCGACCAGAAAAACCGACAAAAATTTAGTATTTGGTCCATTTCATCCCCTAAATATTAACCGATCTTTTCCAAAAACAATAGGGGTCTTCATTGGCCAGAACCCATCCTACATGCAAAATTTCGTGAAGATTGGTCCATAACTGTGGCCTGTATCGTGTTTACAAATTATAATGGACAGACGGACGGACGGACGGACGGACGGACGGACACACATGTCTAGACCGACTCAGCTAGTCGAGATATGACGATCGGTATACTTAAAGGTGGGTCTAGGACCAATATTTCGCGGCGTTACAAACATTTTGGGCTGCACAAAGCTATAATACCCTGACAACATAGTTGTGTAGGGTATAACAAAGGAAATCGATACAAGACAAGATTTTTTAAATAGTATAAAAACCTTACACATTACTGCATAATCCACGCAAAATAAATACCCCTAGAGGTCCCATAATCCGCGAAAAAAATATTATTTAACAAATCCTCGTCTAGTGGTCTAATAGTCCTCGAAAAAATATTATTTAAAAAACCCTCGGCTAGTGGTCTAATAGTCCTTGAAAAAATATTATTAAACAAATCCTCATCTACTAGTCTAATAGTCCTTCAAAAATTTTTTTGAAAAACATTATTGTCTAGTGGTCTAATAGTCCTTGAAAAAATATTATTTAACAAATCCTCGTCTAGTGGTCTAATAGTCCTTGAAAAAATATTTATATTGTTTAAAAAATCCTCGTCTAGTGGTCTAATAGTCCTTCAAAAAATATTGTTTAAAAAATCCTCGTCTAGTGGTCTAATAGTCCTTTAAAAAATCCAAAAAAAAATATTGTTTAAAAAATCCACGCCTTGTTTGAGTCCTTGAAAAAAATATTGTTTAAGAATCCACGCCTTCTTTGAGTTCTTTAAAAAAATATTGTTTAAAAAATCCTCGTCTAGTGGTCTAATAGTCCTTCAAAAAATATTGTTTAAAAAATCCTCGTCTAGTGGTCTAATAGTCGTTGAAAAAATATTCTTTAAAAAATCCTCGCCTAGTGGTCTAATAGTCGTTGAAAAAATATTCTTTAAAAAATCCACGCCTAGTGGTTTAATAGTCGTTGAAAAAATATTCTTTAAAAAATCTACGCCTAGTGGTCTAATAGTCGTTGAAAAAATATTCTTTAAAAAATCCACGCCTAGTGGTTTAATAGTCGTTGAAAAAATATTCTTTAAAAAATCCACGCCTAGTGGTCTAATAGTCGTTGAAAAAATATTCTTTAAAAAATCCACGCCTAGTGGTTTAATAGTCGTTGAAAAAATATTCTTTAAAAAATCCACGCCTAGTGGTCTAATAGTCGTTGAAAAAATATTCTTTAAAAAATCCACGCCTAGTGGTCTAATAGTCGTTGAAAAAATATTCTTTAAAAAATCCACGCCTAGTGGGTAGTCCTTAGAAACAGTCCTCGTTTAAATCCTTAAAAAATATTCTTTACTGGTTTTTTTTGCCATTTTTAGTTCCATGGAACGTATGATTGATGTCCTTGTAATTAAATATGTATTCGCCTTGAGTGCAAATTTGGCGACATATAAAATATCCCAATAATATTTTCCCAGAATTCTAAATCGTTTTAAATGCATTTGTATATCGAATTTGTCCATATGCCACATTAAAGATGACTTTTTCCTTTTTTTCCATGTTGTCCAAAAAAATAACCATTGAAAGTTTCTTATACGGATTTTGTATTTATTTATTCCATTTAAAATCCAAACAGACATAGAGGCATAAATAAATATCCAGAACGTCCATCGCCCATTGTGTGTGAGAACTTTTAAAGGATTTTTATGTCTGCAAAAAATAGTGGTTGGGTGAATGGGTATGAGATTTTTCACTGGCGTTCGTATATAACCATTTTGGTTAAGCTTTAAAGCAAATCGATTTTTGATTTCGTTATCCGTTTTTAGAAATATATTCTTTGACTAAACAAAATGTGAGCCCAAAAAGAATGGTATTGCATACAAACAAAAACAAAAAATGAAGGAAACAGCCGAAAAAGGATTATAGGGGTGGAGGACTATAGTTTTTGCTGATGGGGCACAGTGTTTTCAAGAAGATTTGGTAACAACTTTAAGTAGTTTCCGGCAATAACGATTTTTTCATTAACAATGGGCTTGGTGAATACCCATTAATGAACAGGACGATGTTCGTATCAAACTAGTTCTTAAAGAACTCTCCATAAATACTTTTATAGATCATCTATGACTCATCCAATATTAAACTGATTTTGATTTTTTGAAATCTCAATTTGTGTTTTATTTCCTCAAAAAAAAATGTGAATTATTTTCTTCTCCTCACTTCACTGTCCCCACCCCCGGTTCAATCATTGAATGCGTACGCTTTTCAATTTTACCGGATTTATAATTTCTATGACTACGTGAGGGCTTAACAAGGATTATGTGGCCATTAGGCTAGGCATTGCAGCAAACATTCACACAAACACACGCTCTCACACACTCACCACTTTTGCTCACTTCCGCCCACCAACACACAGGCCTACAAAACACAAACAACAAAAAACCTTCATATAATCCCTGCAAACAAAATATATCGTTTTTATATTTGTTTTTGTTGTTGTTGTCGTTGTTGCGGACAAAAGCGAAACAAAGGTTAGTCAGCTATTCGATTTGTTTTATCCTTCGGCTAAATTACATTTTTCATCGTGATTGGTCTTAAAGTTCAAAGGCTAAAAAACAAACGAAAGAGGCAAAAAAAGTATCGTTATTATTTGATTGAATAGAAAATGCCAAATTAAAGGGCAGTTTTAATAATCCAACCACAAGGTTGACTTTTTCTGCACTTTTTGTGGAAGAGGTTGAAGTGGACGTGAAAAAGGATACAAAACAACAACTTAAATTTGAATAAATTATTTGATGATTTAATAAATATTTAAGTGAAATAAGTGACTGTTTATACCCTTCACCACACTGTGGTACAGGGTATTATGTCTTTGTGCATATGTTTGTAACAGACAAAAATAAAGCAGATAGACACTTGGTTTCTTTTGAAAATATGCATAGAATCACTTTCTAAGTCGATTTATGCATGTCCGTCCGTCTGTCTGTTGATGTTAAATTGTAAACAAAGTACAGGTCGCATTTATAATCCGATTTGGGTGAAATTTGGTACAGCTCATTTATTTGGCCCAAGGACGAACCCTATTGAAATTGGGAAAAATCGGTTCAGATTTAGCTATAGCTCCCATATATATTTTTGTCCGATTTTTGGTAAATGGTGCTCCAAAGTCCCTGAAAATAATTCGATTTGTACAAGTTTTGGCATAGCGTACTGAATTAGGTCCAGAATGGTGTGTGCCAAGTTTCGAGAAAATCGGTTCAGATTTAGATACAGCTCCCATATATAGTTTCGTCCGATTTAAGGTAAATGGGGCACCAAAGTCCCTCTATATCTTTCGATTTGCACGAAATTTGGCATAACGTACTGAATTGAGCTTAGAATGATGTCTGCCAAGTTTCATGAAAATCGGTCCAGATTTAGATATAGCTTCCATATATTTTGTTGTTGTTGTTTTTTGTAATTAAAGAAAAGTCCTTATTTTTGATGGCGGGCATGATAACTCCTCACTGGAACATCGGAATCCGAAAATTCCAACGGTGTTAGAAAGAGCACATGTCTGGCTCTCGTATGAACTAGGATTATTGACTTCGCTCTAAAATTAACAAAATGGTGGACCTTTGAAAAAAATATTTTTGGAAAATCGCCGATTTTTTACAAAAACCCAAGTTAACAAATAAGGAAGATCTTCACCGATTGGCTTTATCCTAGTTCATACGATAGCTATACACTCCCAGAGAAACGTGTAAACATTTGGAAGCGATTGGGTTATTAGTTTTTGAGTTATCGTGCCCGCAATTTGCAAAAAAAATTTTAGAGAAAAACGCGTTTAAATTTTGAGAAGCCCTTCAGCCGTCACTTGATGCTGACACAATAAATCGGCTATATCTTCAAGAGTTCTTGAGATTTTCATTTGAAATTTTGTAGGGACATTCTTTAATTAGTGTAGATTCGAATTATACCAACAAAGTTTTTGACCCCGAGAATGGGGGGGGTCCCCTTAAGTGGTGGAAGTAGACCAAAAACTTATAACCTGTTTCACTAAAACGATCGAAAGTCTTTTCGAACGAATGGTAGTTACTCGAATGCGAATCAGATTTTGTTTTTGTGTGAATTTTTGGAAAATTTAGAAGCATCATTGGCAATTTTACTGTCGATTCGAATGCTATGAAGCATGTTAGAATAATGAGAGTCCATTTCTATATTGTGAAACCCAATTTGTAGATAAATTGTCTACTTTTAATTGTTCTTTCGATTATACTTTCGTTCGAATAAATTTTCTTCTGGAAACGGTTTAGGAAAACTTTTCGATCGTCTTAGAGAAACAGGCTATTAATTTTTGTGTGTTTTTTCAAGTCGCTCTATAGGCCACAATAATGTGCCGAACATCACAACACATCTTGCCAACTAATTTGAAAGGCTGTTTTGATCGGTCAATATTCCGTGGGTAAAATCAACCAACCTCGACACGAAATACATAGCCGCAGTTAATGTGCCGTAGTAGTTGTGTAATTAATCATATGGTCTGCCCCGACCGAATATACCGGTCCACTCACAGGTTAAAAAATAATTTAAGGAACCCCCAACAATTCTCCATTTTAATTTTTCAAGATTTTCAATGGGCTGGTAAATCAATACCAATGCTTGTTAAGGTTTGTAACTTTGCACATATATATTTGAAGATTCAATAGAGAAGAAAAATAATTTACAAAAAAATTTTTGTTATTGAAAACATATTTTTGTAAAATCGCCAATTTTTGACCAAAAACCAAGTTAAAAAATAAGGAAGATCTTCACCGATTGACTTTATCCTAGTTCATACGATAGCTATACACTCACAGAGAAACGTGTAAAAATTTGGAATCGATTGGATTATTAGTTTTTGAGTTATCGTGCCCGCCATTCGCAAAAGAGAAAAACGCGTTTAAAGTTTGAGAAGCCCTTTAGCCGTCACTTGATGCTGACACAATAAATCAGGTATATTTTCAAGAGTTCTTGAGATTTTCACTTGAAATTTTGTAGGGACATTCTTGAATTAGTGTAGAATCGAATTAAATCAAAAACAATTTTGACCCCGAGAATGGGGGGGGGGTCCCCTTAAATCATTAAGAAAAAAACGGATAATGTGAACATTATTTTCAGTTCAAGTTCGGAGATGAGGAATATCGGTCCACTCCTCCACAAAATGGGCAAATTGTGCTAAAAAATAATTTTATAATATCATGCGGACGGACTATCCGATTTTAACCAAACTTTGTGCAACCTATTATCTTTACCGAGCCTAGATCAAGTTCAAAGATGGGACCCATTGGTTCACCCATTCTGGCACCTAACCCCACGAATGGTCAAAGTTTTGAACATTTATAAATCCAATGTCAGACGAAATGAATTCCCGATTTGAAACAAACTTTGCACAACATATTATCTTTTCCAAGCGTTATTTCTGGTGGTGTGTGTGACCTGAGACGTCAACGCCCGCCGCTAAAAAAATATTAAAACAAAATAGAACTATTACAGGATCTGAATTCTAACCAGACTGATAGCAATGATAATTACCAGGCTTTGCTTATGGGTAACAATGTGCCCCACCAAATGCCGAAGCTACCCCGGGTAGGGACACCTTCGATTTTTGATTTTTTTTGACAGAACTAATACATTTTTGGTATGAGTATTTATAATTACCCAGCTAATAATTTTTGCCGATTTTTTTATCTGCACATACCCTGAATGGAAATTTCAATGTGTGTATATGATACCCTTCACCACTTTCGGTACATTCGTCATATGTTTCCTAGCAGACGTCTCCTTTTCGGAGGAATATTGACATAAAATTGAAAGTACTTAAATATGTGATCTTTATCTATATGTGAACCGACAACCATCTATCCATGCCATTCTGCAATCTATGCTAAATTGTGTAAATCAATTGGATGCAAACTTTACACACGCTATGTGGTACTCTGGACTGTTCGAAATTTAATCTCAATCAACAACCGTTGATTATTTGTTGCACAATTAACATGAAGTCAGTCGAAAATATACATGAGAGCTATTTCTGCATCTGCACCAATTTCAACAAAACGCAATAAAAACATTCTAGTCTCAATTTGATACGTTGTGCAAAGGTTCGTGTCAATCGGACAAACATTAGGAGTTTGGTGCACCATTTACTTAAAATCGGACGAAAATGTATATTGGAGGCATAATCTAAAGATCTATGCCGATTTCAACGAGACTTGCCTGAACTTCAGTACATTTTGCAACATGTTGTGCCAATCGAGCGAAAATATATTTTTATGGGAAAAATCGTGACAAACGTAAGGCTATACTAACTTCAATAGTTTGTACAAAAGTGTGTGCCATAAAATGGGAAGAAAATATATATGGGACCTGTATATATATGTGAACCTATGAACTTAGAACAAATTATTCTACACTCAATTCATTACGCTGTGCAAAATGTCGTGCGAATCATTTACATAAAATCGGACAAAATCATATATCGGAGCTATATCTAAATGTGAATCGAGTTCCACAAAACTTAACACACATCATTCTAAACTAAATTCTGTACGCTTTGCCAAATTTCGTGGAAATCGAAAGATATATAGGGACTTTGGTGCACCACAAACATAAAACTTGACGAAAATTTATATGGGAGATATATCTACAACTGAACCGATTTTTACCAATTTCAATAGGGTTCGTCCTTGGGCCAAGGACGAACATCCATCATCCAAGTCGGATTATAAATGCGACCTGTACTTTGGTTACAATTTAACACCGATAGACGGAGGGACATGCATAAATCGACTCAGAAATTTATGCATGTCGTATTTCGTTTCCTTTTGCCTGTTACAAACATATGCACAAAGACACAATACCCTGTACCACAGTGTGGTGAATGGTAAAAAAAAACACAAAAACATTTCAACACTTTATTTGCGACATTCTCTACCTTTTTTCCGATTACTTGTTGAAAGATCTGTTCATACTCTAAAATGAAATTTTAGGAAAAAACTTTCCTTTAGTTGTTGTCAAGCATTCAAAGGGACAAAGGAAAAAAACTCGGAAGATATATAATTTGGAAATTATGAGCATTGTCCATAAATCTCACAAGATTTATTTGATTCACATACATTTCTCGATTTTTTACGTTTGTTGTAATGTTCAATGCAGTCCCAATAAATTTCGTAATAAAAACTAAATCCCTTAATAGTTTGATAAGCAATTACTTTTCATATTATTCGAACAACACAAAATGTGATATTTCATTTGGAAACAGATTTTAACAATAGAAATGTCCAATTAATGTTTCCAAAAAATAAGAAAAAAAAAACACCATAAAATATATAACAATTTTCACAATGGAGACAGAATGAAAAGCCGGCCTAGTTTTAGGCTCACTAAAGATTTATTAACAGCAGTAGCAACAACTACGACAAGGAAAAAACTAAAATAGAATAGAAAAAACAAATTTTTATTCATTTATCTTCGTTCAGGTGTTTTTGTTTTGGTTTTGTTGTTATTGTTACCACCACTTCTGGGATGTGGTTGTGTTAATCTTATTGCCATATATTATTAGTATTGTATTCTTTCGTATTGTGTCTTGCATGGTGTATGATTGTATTCTTTGTATGAAGAGTCCTTACTTTTTGTTTTTTTGTCTCCGGACAAGGCAATACAAAAAGTGCTTTTGACAGTTCCTATTCGCACAAGCACAAGTTGTTGTAGTTGTTTTGCTTAGTTTTTATTGTTCATTTCATGTAACAACATTACTAAAAATGATTTATTGGCTTATAGTTTCATTTAACATTCAACTGTCGTTTTCATGTGCCTGTGCCCTAAATCTACTCGTTGGAGGGCAACACTTTAACGACCAGGAACAACAGATGATGGTATAATAACAAATATCCCCGACACACTCACACATGCATAAATGGACACACACAGTTTGTGGGCAAATATTTCAAAAATATGTTATTCTTCGGGATTTTTTGTGGTAATGAAAGTTTCATATGGGAGCATAACACCATTTCTCGAAGGAATAATATAAATTTACAAAGTCTTCAAAATTGTATGTATTGCTGTGCCATAAAGCACCAGTTCGAACTTGATTAAGGTTTGGGAAAGATATTAGGGCACCGCTTGTGGATTAAATGCCAGAAAGTGTGGACCAATAAGCTTAATTTGTATAAATATTAAATTTTTCGTTCCGAAATATTTATCGAAGTTTCCATAGAATATAAGTGCTCCACTAAAATAAAATTCTATGTCCGTCTGTTTTTTTAAATAACAATTTTTTCTACTCACAGCATCTTTTCGTAAAACGGGACCACCCAATATTATTTTTTTGGGCGCATGTATTTCAACCAAATTAGGTGTAATTTAATATTTTCGATTGACCAAAAAAATAAATAATGACTCAATCGAATGGCAAATTCTAGAAGGAAAACATTTTCATAGAAGATATGACGAAATCATTGTTTTGGTATTAAAGCTTTATACAGCCCCAAGAGTTTATAACGCAGCGAAATATTGGTCCTACCACCCACTTTTATGTACACCGATCGTCATATCTCGACTAGCTGAGTCGATCTTGACAAGTGTGTCCATTTGTAAACACGATACAGACCACAGTTATGGACCAATATTCACGAAATTTAGCATGTAGGATGAGTGATGCTGAATGAAGACCTCTATCGTTTTTGTTAAAGATCGGTAAAAATTTATGGGATGAGATGGACCAAATATTTAAATTTTGTCGGTTTTTCTGGTCGCTCCAGAGGCCGCAATTATGGCAGAAACATCGCATGCCCGTTTCAATAAAGATCGGCTAATGTTTAGCGGGTCAAATGGACCCTGACTTTTGTGTTAAAAATGACAAAATTTGTATTCTATAACGTATATATTTACCCCTGAAGGACATAGACCAGAGAAGTTCATATTATATTCTAGAGGATCCTTTAAATTGATACCAATTATATTGTCGTATGTACTCGGATGTGAGAGATTGTCTTAAATATTTATAGATGCTTACGTATGCATGTATTATTTAGTAACCCATTACAACACTAGAGGCGGAAATATAGCGCTGATCGTTTTGAAATTTTCCATGAGGACAAGGTATGGTCAAGGACAAAGTCTATGATTTTCGGTGATGATCAGATAATATGAAATGAACCGAAAACTTCATTTTTTGTTTTTTTTTTTCGAGTCCACAATTGAAAGCCGAACATCACAACAAAACCCACGGTGAAAGGAATCTGGACAAGTAATTAAAAGGGCTGAACTGAACTAGATTACAATTATTCAGTAATATCCAATGGGTTTTTTGTAGAACATTTCGTCCTTGATTTAATGAACCGGACCCTAATTTTCGCAAGATTTGATTTTTAGTATTCAAACAATTTTTTTTTTCCTCGAAATTTGTTTATTATCAATATGGTATGCTCCACACCCCAAATATTCGGTATTGCGACAATTTAACAATTAAAAACCAGTGAGCGGAGCAGTATAGTCGGACGGGGCTGGCCATATGATACCCTACACCACTTCCTAGAAAGTCTCACTTTGTGTGGTTCTATATTCTGAGTCTGGCCAATATTTCGCGATATTTGCACCCTCTTGACTGACTAGAGGTCAACTAATATTACTCATATTCAGTACAGTCCTTCTAATTAGTTGTCCAGGTTCCCTTCACCGTGGCTTGTTTGGCTTTTTCAGATCAACTCAAAAAAAAAAAAAAAAAACGCACATACACAAAAATTAAGTTTTCGGTCCACTTCATACCAAAATTATTATCTGATCGTCAACGAAAATTATAGGCATGTCCTTGGCCATAACGGGAACCTCACGGAACATTTCAAAGCGATCAGCGGTATATTTCGCCCTCTAGTGTGGTAATGGGTTATTAAATAATATCTGAGTATGTAAATATTTAAGAGTAACATCCACAAACTTTGTATTTTGTATTTTTCACACAGAAGTCAGGGTCCATTCGATCCGCTAAATATTTACCGATCTTTATCAACACAGGCATGCTTATTCATTGGCCCGACCCCCTTTTCCATGCAAAAATTCGCGGAGTTTGGGTCATAGTTGCGGCCTCTGGAGCGACCAGAAAAACTGACAAAAATAAAGTTTTTGGTCCATTTCATCCTCTAAATATTAACCGATCTTTTTCAAAAACAATTGGGCCGAACCCAGCCTACATGCAAAATTTCGTGAAGATTGGTCCATAACTGTGGCCTGTATCGTGTTTACAAATTATAATAGACAGGCGGACGGACGGACATAAATGTGGCCTGTATCGTGTTTACACATTATAATAGACAGGCGGACGGACACACATGTCTAGATCGACTCAGCTAGTCGAGATACTTAAAGGTGGATCTAGGACCAATATTTCGCGATGTTACAAACTCTTGGGGCTGCACAAAGCTATAACACCCTGACAACATAGTTGTGTAGGGTATAAATATGTTTTTTTCTTTTTGAATTTCATTGTGTTTAATGTGTAGTTTAGTACATACATATATCTTGGGGAGTTTTTAAAGTTCCGTTTATTTCCCTGGAAACAGTGTATGCCTAATTGTAGTTTTTTGGGGCATCTCATATTAATATATCATTTGAAATTGTTTTTGAATGGGCTAATTGCCGAGTTAATCGTTTTCTCCTTCTTGACACTACAATGCGAACAGAGAAACATTTGTTAATGTTCTGTTGGTGCTTAAAGAATCATTAAATCACAACTTTTTGTCGTTGTGAAGAACAAAAACTGTCGAAACTAATAAACTTTTAGTGTCGATTTAACGATGGAGTCGCCTGGTTGTTCTTGAAGTTATTTTTACTTTTTTTTTTGGCAAATTTAGCAAATTAAAGTGAAAGTTAACTAAAATTTAATGTTTTGTTTATCTAGAGATGGGTATTATATGTCCTAAACATGGGCCAGTATTAATCATTTTTGGTAGAAAGATACTTTTTTAAATTCTCATGTTTCTGGTTCCTGGTTTCTACCAGAAAAAGTCTAACGATACTGGAAAATGTTAAAATAAGCATTTATGGATATTTTGAGAGAAGTTGGTTCTTTCATACACAAGGGTACCATTCCCGAAAGCCTGCAGTTAGCAGCTACCTTAAGATTTCTGGCTATTGGTGGGTTTCAGAGGGTAGTGGCAAATGATTTAAAAATAAGTGTTGACCGCACAACAATGTGTAAAATATTGTGGAGAGTAATGAAAGTCCTAGAAGACAAAGTGTGTGCAAGCTGTGGGCAGCTGCAGACCAGGATCCAGCCATGATGCTTTTATTTAGCATATGAGTGCAGCTAGACAGCATTAACAAAAGAGGAAATGGTATGAAAAATAGTTGGCTTCTAGGAGACAGTGGTTACGCTTTAGAAACATTTTTGATGAGACCCTATAAACAAGTGGAGCATGGATCTTGTCAACATCGATATAATAAACTGCACACATCTGCAAGAAATATTATTAAAAGGGCTATTGGAAATCTTAAAAGTAGATTTTTTAGATTCTGTTTTTATTTTGATCAACCACCATATGTTGAGTTGCCAGATTGATCTCAAAAATGTTACACGCTGTTTTTAATAAAAGGAGCCCTTTTTTATTTTCTTTAATTTTACTAGAAAAGCTAATGTAAATACTGTATTTTTAATTAGATATTGTAAAAACACGTTAAATATTACTTCACTTCACACGTTAAATATTAATATTTTTCAACTTGTACGTGCTCAGAAAAACACGTACGATCTCATTTCGTTTTCAATCCACAAGGCTATATGTGCTCGAATTATATTCCCAAAATTTTTTTTGGGAATTCGGAATGGAGCACACCAAATTTGGGAAAATGTTTCACATTCGAGCAAACTCGAAATCCAGCACATGGGCGTATGAATTAACAGCCAAGTCGAATGAAAAACGTATCCAATTCCTTCAAAAGATAGTGTTATTACAAAGATGGATATGGCTAGTTCGTCTTAAAATTTTAACCTGATCAAAGGTATACATAATTTTAGATTCGTAAATTTCATAAATATCCAGAAATATATGCAGCACCTTTGGAAATCGTTGAACTTGTAATGTTAAACAAGCTCAGACCGACTTGAGTACGATTTAGATTTTATGATCGGGGTATAGGATAACTTGTTACATTTGTCAACATATTAAGAGGGAATAAGAGAGAATAACATCATATTGGTGGTGTGTTTTTTATATTTAGCCTAATGTTTGATATTGTAAAAGGGAAATTCAAACTCCAATACCGTTATATAAAATTAATTCGAAATGAATAGTTTTTCATAATGATCAGATATTAATTATTAGCTCTTTACATCCCTACTTGGAGACTTAAATTATTGTTAATATTTAGAAATTTTCTTTTCGAAAATTATATAATTTGTTTATTACTTACCTTTGACATCTGAAATAAAGAAGAATATATATTATCAGTTGAAAATAAAAACAGAGTCATTAAGGGAAAAAACAGTTTTAAATCAATAAAAATTCGTTGAAATGTTGAACCTATTAGACGGGGCTATTATTAATTGTTTACAAATATAACTTTAATTTGTAGTTATATGTGCATATATTTTTTTCTACGCTGAATAAAATTTTACTCATTTATAATTATTGTACATACATTTTGTATCTTGTCTTGAAATTAATTTTATGGGCCATTGTGGCGTATGAGGTATCATATTTCCTAATATAACTCATACGCCATTATACTCAGCTTTTTTCAAAGGGGACCCCAAATCTTGGCTTCATACAACCTGTATTTTTTTGTTTTTCCGTTTGTAACGCATCGAAATAATCATTTCCGACCCTATAAAGTATATATATTCTTGATCAGCGTAAAATTCTATGACGATCTAAGCATGTCCGTCTGTCCGTCATTCTTTGTAATCACTCTAGCCAGGGACGTAAGGGGCCGGGGGGCACGACCACACCCCCCCCCCCAAAATGAATTTTTTCCACTGTAAATTTATGTTTACAAACGCGAATTTTTCATTTTGTACTACCGGTTCTTGACCCCGTTTTTCAACCGAATTCACTGAAATTTTGTACTTTGAGTTCTTATTGCGAAGCAAATCACTCCACTAAAAATCATAAATATAGGTCCATTTTTTCGGGCAGCCCCCATATAAGGGTACCCTCCAATTTTCGGTATTTTGCGGTTCTTGAGAACGGTTTTCAACCAAATTCGCTGTAACTTGATATTTTGTAGTCGTATATGGTAACAAATCTCCCAACCAAAAATTATTAATATTCACCCCCTTTTAGGGGTAGTCCCCTTATAACCCCCTTTTTTATTTTAAACTAGTTAGCTGATTTTTTTCGGGTGTTGGGGTTATCCCATATATCTGTATTCCACCATAGTAGGGGGTTATTCGGTAGACGAAAATTTCAGTTCATACCCCACATTGTATGGAATTCTAAAACGATTCAGTCGATTTAGCCATATGTTGTAATGATTTTTATCTCGGAGGATATCGACATAAAAACTAAAACCTGAGGTTTGAGAATGAACTATATCGACCCGCATTTAGGAACAGGTCCTATAAAAAACATCATACCTATTTAATATTTAAAGTGATGGACGGTATTGGGATTGAAACTAAAATATTAGCTTGGAACTTGAGTTACGTCGGCCCTTAATTAGGCCTAACTCCTTATATAATGAATACACCAAGAAGTTGCTAATTCCTACAATAACCAATCAATATTGGTCCCTCTTTAGTATGCCTCATATATAATACTGCCCTAGAAATTGGAGTATTTTCAGGATTTTATACACATGTTTCAAAGTACCATGCGTTAATAATATATGTCAACATTTTAGGGTTTTGAGATTGGAAAAACCCCACAGAAATTGCTGAATTTTCGTTATATGTATGTATTTCTATGGTGGAGGGTATCTAAAGTTCGGCCCGGCCGAACTTAACGCTTTTTTTTTACTTGTTATTATTTTATTTGAAACTATAACTACTCAAACATGGCTTTATAAAATATTAAGTGAATGATTTCAAAAACTCTTGAAAATATTAGGTTGGGGAAAAATAAATCCATTATTTTTATATGAACTATAGGACTTTATTTAATATGCTTCGGAATGTCCAACATGGAATGGCAACAAATATGCACCGTTTTGTTGCTTAACTTCATAATGCCTCTCTCATGGAATTTCTGCTCTCTATTTGCAAAAAACTCTAGTGGTAGATTTTCACAATCCTCCCTAGATACCAATTTTTATCATTAAAGATCTTTTGCACCGCCGCGAAATATTGGTCCTAGACCACCTTTAAGTATACCGATCGTCATATCTCGACTAGCTGAGTCGATCTAGATATGTGTATCCGTCCATCCGTCAGTCCATTATAATTTGTAAACACGATACAGGTCACAGTTATGGACCAATCTTCACGAAATTTTGCATGTACGATGGGTTCTGCCCAATGAAGACCCCTATGGTTTTTGGAAAATATCGGTTAATATTTAGGGGATGAAATGGACCAAAAACTTTATTTTTGTCTGATTTTCTGGTGCTCCAGAGGCCGCAATTATGGTCCAAACACCGCGAATTTTTGCATGGAGAAGGGAATCGGATCAAAGAATATGTATGCCTGTTTTGATAAAGATCGGTCAATATTTAGCGGGTCAAATGGACCCTAACTTTTGTGTGAAAAATTACAAAATTTGTATTCTATAGCGTATATATTTAACACTGAAGGACATAGACCCGAGAAGTTGATAGTATATCCGAGAGGAGTAGTTGACCTTTAGGTGATGATCAGATAATAACTTTTCGGATGAAGTGGACCGAAAATGTAATTATTAAGATCGCGAAATATTGCCCAATCTCAGAATATAGAACCACAGAAAGTTAGATTTTCATGGAAGTTGTGTAGGGTATCGTATGGTCGGCCCGTCCGACTATACTGCTCCGCTCACTGGTTTAAAAAATAATTTTCCAAGGACTATAAGTTATTTAAGCGTGGCTTTTTTAAAAAAAATTTTCCAAGGACTAGCATGGACTAGCAGGACTTTAAGAGTGGATTTTAAAGGGATAAATTGGGTCTCTGGCGAATATTTCCAGGCGTTGCAAATTAAATGACAAATTTTTTTTACACTATATTTTATGTTGGAGGGTATAACTTAATACATTTACATACAATTTATAATAAGCTAGTATTGAAATTCTTAATTTTATTTGTATTCAGTTCATTGTAGCGTATGAATGTTGGTTTTTCCTTTAAGTATCTCTCATACGCACTAATAGCCTTCCTTTATTTCTCAGGTCGATGTGCAAATTATGGATTATAAACTACAGTCGACGCCCGGTATAACGAATGATATATTTTCAGGCCTATACGTTATAGCGAAAAAATCGTTATATCGCGAAGTTTTTTAAGGTGCAACTTTTTTTTTTTTTTTAAACAAAAAAGTTATTCCACTTTTCAATGGATTTCTGACAAAAATATACTAATTAACGTACTAACAGTAATAATAAAGTGTTTACATATATTTTTAGAAAACGTTCGTTATATTCCGAATTAGTTAAACTGTATCGTTATACCGGGCGTCGACTGTATTTACAAACATAATATAGAACATTAAAATCTTCCGACAATATTGTACCTTTCATAATTGAATATTTTAAATGCGATATAACATCTATCCACAATGAGCCAAGGTGACTTTTTCCTTTCTCTGGAAAATATATATTTCACCTATTATTACATTTCTTACATTTTCTTCGTCGTAATCCCTAAATTACGCCTTCTTACATTTCATATCATAGCAACAACCAAAAGAAAACAAGAAAACTTGAACAACTAGACAATGCCGAGAATGCCCACTTTTGCCATTTCGGATTAAAATATTAATCCACTTGTCTATTTGATAAAATAATTCCGAAAGTTTGTCGTTTCCTAAGAACGGCAAAAAGCCCCCACTCAAGAGGATAGAAAAGATATTTCTATGAATAGCTAAATACAAAGAAATAAAAAAGAAGGCATATCATAAGCATATTATGCTATTGACAATGCGGCACATGTCCTTTGGCCATTTTTATTTCCTCTTTGCCAGCACACACACACAGACAGACACATAAACAGAAAATACTATTTCACAGTGGCCATGTGTAATAGTCAATGCTAGTAAATGACAAGCGGAAAATTGTCTGAGCGAGTGTTGTCTGATGCTGCTGCTGTCATTTGTTGTTTGGTTACGAGGCAACGAAGTATAAACAGAAATGACAGACAGATGTTAAATCTTGGGATGTGTTGGGTTTATTTATTGTTGTGTATGTTTTTTTTAACAAAGGCAAAAGGAAGGCATATTATAGGAGGGTAAATAATTCGTATGGGATTTTAGGGGGTAGTAATATTTGACCACATGGGTTATAGCTAATGAGAAATATTTTACAGGCAATCACGAAGTGTATACATTTTAGTAAATATATATTTAATTTAAAATAAGAATTTGGTTTCCCAGGTCTCATATATAATAATCTTCGTCGCTAGGGGAACAAATCGGATTAAAGTTTTGCCTTGTTGATATTAGACATGAAATGTTTTTTTGTTCGGAATAATAGTTTTTTTACAGAATATTTTTCAAAGAACTATAAGAGGCGTGGGTTTTTTAAAGAAAAGTTTTTCAAGGGCTATCAGAGGCGTGGATTTTTTAAAAATTATTTTTTCAAGGACTATCAGAAGTGTGGATTTTTTAAAGAATTTTTTCTCAGGGAATATCAGAGGCGTGGATTTTTTTACAGAATTTTTTTCAAGGACTATCAGAGGTGTGGATTTTTTTAATGAATTTTTTCTCAAGGACTATCAGTAGCGTGGATTTTTTTTAAGGACTAAAAATTTTTTAAAGAATACTTTCTCAAGGACTATCAGAGGCGTGGATTTTTTAAAGAATATCTTTTCAAGGACTATCAGAGGCGTGGATTTTTTAAAGAATATCTTTTCAAGGACTATCAGAGGCGTGGATTTTTTAAAGAATATCTTTTCAAGGACTATCAGAGGCGTGGATTTTTTAAAGAATATCTTTTCAAGGACTATCAGAGGCGTGGATTTTTTAAAGAATATCTTTTCAAGGACTATCAGAGGCGTGGATTTTTTAAAGAATATCTTTTCAAGGACTATCAGAGGCGTGGATTTTTTAAAGAATATCTTTTCAAGGACTATCAGAGGCGTGGATTTTTTAAATTATATCTTTTCAAGGACTATCAGAGGCGTGGATTTTTTAAAGAATATCTTTTCAAGGACTATCAGAGGCGTGGATTTTTTAAAGAATATCTTTTCAAGGACTATCAGAGGCGTGGATTTTTTAAAGAATATCTTTTCAAGGACTATCAGAGGCGTGGATTTTTTAAAGAATATCTTTTCAAGGACTATCAGAGGCGTGGATTTTTTAAAGAATATCTTTTCAAGGACTATCAGAGGCGTGGATTTTTTAAAGAATATCTTTTCAAGGACTATCAGAGGCGTGGATTTTTTAAAGAATATCTTTTCAAGGACTATCAGAGGCGTGGATTTTTTAAAGAATATCTTTTCAAGGACTATCAGAGGCGTGGATTTTTTATCAGAGGCGTGGATTTTTTAAAGAATATCTTTTCAAGGACTATCAGAGGCGTGGATTTTTTAAAGAATATCTTTTCAAGGACTATCAGAGGCGTGGATTTTTTAAAGAATATCTTTTCAAGGACTATCAGAGGCGTGGATTTTTTAAAGAATATCTTTTCAAGGACTATCAGAGGCGTGGATTTTTTAAAGAATATCTTTTCAAGGACTATCAGAGGCGTGGATTTTTTAAAGAATATCTTTTTCACGGCCTATCAGAGGCGTGGATTTTTTAAAGAATAGTTTTTCAATGACTATCAGAGGCGTGGATTTTTTAAAGACTATATTTCAAGATCAATCAGAGGCGTGGATTTTTTAAAGACTATATTTTTCAAGGCTATCAGAGGCGTGGATTTTTCAAACAATATTTTTTCAAAGGACTATCAGAGGCGTGGATTTTTTAAAGAATATCTTTTCAAGGACTATCAGAGGCGTGGATTTTTTAAAGAATATCTTTTCAAGGACTATCAGAGGCGTGGATTTTTTAAAGAATATCTTTTCAAGGACTATCAGAGGCGTGGATTTTTTAAAGAATATCTTTTTCAAAGGACTATCAGAGGCGTGGATTTTTTAAAGAATATCTTTTCAAGGACTATCAGAGGCGTGGATTTTTTAAAGAATATCTTTTCAAGGACTATCAGAGGCGTGGATTTTTTAAAGAATATCTTTTCAAGGACTATCAGAGG
>NW_026875688.1:0-18106 GCF_032173495.1 Musca vetustissima | reverse complement strand
TTGAGGTTACCCTAAAAAATAAACCGGTATATTCCATTTTCTAATTTCTGAAATCTTTTTAAGTCAACTCTTCAATTATTGTTTCTATTTATTATATTATATGTTAAAAAATATATGTATATTCTTATTTTTTTAGACAATCGACCCTATAGAAGTTCAGCGCTGGATACGCTGAATGCCAAAATTGCTCAACATCAACAGCAGCAATCCCAGTCCAATTATAGCAGCAACGTTGAAGAGTCTTGGCTCTATACATTCTGTCTGAAGTGTCGCGGTGAGGAAACAACACCATCATGGGAGCCACCACATTGGCAAAAACTATTCCCCTATCCATTGTGTCCATCATTCCGACAATTTGCCCGGATAGTCGTGCTAATATTGATCGGTGTACTGTTATGGATAACAGCCTATGTCATTATAGGCGATTCAGCTGCCCCTGGTGGTCAGCTATTTAGTTTGGTGGTACTGGCTGTTGCTGCAAATTTCGGTGGCTATTTAATATCATTGACAACGTTACCGCGTCTTATTGGTATGTTGTTGGTGGGCATACTCTTCCAGGTGGGTACTTCAAGGAAACACTGAAAAATGGATTTATTTAATAAGCATACATTCCTTTTTATTTGTTCCCCAGAATGTTGGCTGGACCAATTTGGAAGGCGATTTCTCCAAAGTCACCGCTCACTTGCGTAAATTTGCTTTAACCATTATTTTAATTCGAGCTGGTCTCGAAATGGAACCTGAGGCTTTCAAAAAAGTCTACAAGACTATTCTGAAATTGGGCATCATCCCTTGGATTGTTGAATGCGTTGTCATCGGTTTGACCAGCCACTTCTTCTTGGATCTACCCTGGGTTTGGGCTTTCCTTTTGGGTTCGATTATTGCCGCCGTTTCTCCTGCCGTAGTTGTGCCTTGCCTCTTCCGTTTACGTACTAAGGGTTATGGTGTAGCCAAAGGCATTCCCACTTTGATTATTGCTGTAGCTGGTATTGATGATGCCTTGTCTGTGGCCGTTTTTGGTATCATCAGTAGTGTTATGTTTTCGGATCGTGGTCTTGGCTATCAAATTTCTCAGGCTCCTGTCTGTATTATTGGCGGTCTTGCCTTTGGTGTCATCTGGGGTTACATTGCCAGATTCTTCCCCGAAAAAGGAGATCCCTACGTTGTGCCCATGCGTACCATTATGTTGTTTGCCGGTGGATTGGTAGCAATTTATGGCAGTGAAGAAATCGGGTACGAAGGAGCTGGTCCATTGGCTGCTGTGTTTGCTGCTTTCGTTTCCAATTTGTTCTGGTGTAAACAAGGCTGGGAGGTCGAGGACAATCCCGTTGCCACAGCATTCGAAATCTTTTGGATGATTTTCGAACCGATTCTATTTGGCATTACTGGTGCCACTGTCAAAGTAGGTCTAGACATTTATATCAAATTCAATTCAAATAATTAACAACGATCTCTTTAATCTAGATCAACGAACTCGATTCGGACATTGTATCTGTTGGTGTCGGCTGTATTATCGGTGCCGCTGTTATACGTATTCTGTGTACAGCTGGCATTGCTTTTGGAGATCGCCTTAATATCAAGGAAAAATTCTTTGTAGCCCTCTCCTGGATGTCTAAGGCCACCGTTCAAGCTGCATTGGGTCCAGTGGCTCTTAAACATTTAAATGCATCTTCCAGCGAGGACGAGAAGCACTATGCCTATGTAGTACAAACAATTGCCGTACTTTCAATTGTACTGACTGCTCCCTTGGGTGCTATTTTAATCTCAGTCTCGGGCACTAAACTTTTAACGAAAACTAGACAACCACAAGTAACAGAAGGTACGTTTACCGGCAACTTTCTCCACACAATCAGTTCTAATCACCATTTCTCTTCTAGGTTGGCGTCGCAGTCATCGTCCTTCTATTCGTGACATCAGTATCATTGACGAAGAAGAAGAACGTGAAGATCCCGAAATTCCCGAGGATAAGGAAACGGCCGATAATACGCAGACCAATACCCACATTCCTCCGTTCACATTATCTTCCTACAACAAATAAGTTGTCCCGTCTATATTGCTGTACTACTATGTTTTTGTCTTTTACGTGTAAGCGTTAGCTTAGCACCATCATTGCCATGGCAATTTCGTTCTTAGCTACCTATCCTGAATACATTTTTGAAATTAATTCCAGTGAATTCATTCCAGAACATGTCCTTGTCTTGCATTGTTGTTATATTATATGTTAAGTTAAATGTTAATTTAAATGCTAAATGTAAATAAATGTATAAAACAATAAATAATGCAACATAAAATTAAATAATTAAAGGGGGTGTATACGACAACTTATATTTTTAGCAGGGATGTACACACGATTTGATTTCGGGTGGCCCGCTAGTGCGAAATGAAAAAAGTAATTTTTTTCCGATTGTCATATTTCCAATTAGTTTGTCCAAATATTGGACAAATAATCTAGTTTAAAAAAATATTCGGAGTACGAACCAATTACATGTGACCTATATTTTTGCGTACCAACCCTTCTTAGCACTGAAACTTCTACCAAAATTTGTCCGCAATAATATTTGTTTCCATGTACATTTTGTGGAACTTCTCGTCACTATTGCTTACGTCCCTGTATTTAGGTGATTATGTTTTTATACCCTTCATCACACTGTGGTACAGGGTATTATGTGTTTGTGCATATGTTTGTAACAGGCAAAATTAATCGAGATAGGCCCATGGTTCCTTTTGAGAATATGAATATAATCACTTTCTGAGTCGATTTATGCATGTCCGTCCGTCTGTCCACGTTAAATTGTAAACAAAGTACAGATCGCATTAATGATCCAACTTGGATGAAATTTGGCGCAGCTCATTGAAATTGGGAAAAACCGGTTCAGATTTATAAATAGCTCCCATATATATTCCGATTTAATGTAAATTGGGTATCAAAGTCCTTACATATCGTTCGATTTGCACGAAATTTGGTATACCGTACTGAATTGAGCCTAGAATGGTGTCAGCCATTTGTGCTAAATTTTGAAGGAATCGGTTCAAATTTAGATGTAGCTCCTATATATAGTTTCGTCCGATTTTAAGTATATATATATATATTAGTAAATCGTGCACCAGGCTACTCATGTTTATTCAATCGGACACCCGGATTGATATATGCTTTAAAGTAGCTTACATAATTTTGTCCCATTGTAAAAATCAACTCTATATCTGACCAAATGATAAATTTAGTACAGGTTGCAGAATGACATGTTTATGGATCCAATTTCATTTTACTGGTCCTTCAAAAATGTGATGTCTGTTAGGATTCATCTGTTGAATATACCCAAAGTGGTGAAGGGTATCAAAATTACCTAAAATCGGGCGAAAATATATGGGCAATATTGCCAATTTTTTAACATAGCTGAAGCGGAGGTTCGCCCCTTTATAACTCGGGAACTACTTAAGTATATGAAAAAAAGTGAATAGTTTTGGGTTAACGACAGATCGTTGCAAACTGTTCATGATATTGACCTCCAAACTTTTTTTTGGTGGAAGGTGTGTCTACTTTAATGTAAAAAAATGTGTAAAAACAGGTTGAGGCGAACCAGTTTTTTTATGTTCTCTATCGATTTGTGATTATTCCACTCATTTCACGATCTTCGTGTTAAAGTAAAACTAGAAGCCAACAAAATGGGGACTACGCCCCTTATGTATCATTTTTTCAAAATGTTAACTGCATCTACCTTTAAATGATGCTGACATTTTGAAGCTCGATTTTTAATGTTTTTTTCAATTTTACTTCTAGCTTTAATGCGCAAACAGGAATTTCTAAAAATCGATTATAAGATTATTGTAGTCGCGAATCTGCGTAATTTGATATGTATTTTGTGTATGTAGTATGCACAGCTTCAGAGTAATACTCATCAGAAGGTGCGAATTTTTTAGATCTGTCAACCGAATGATATGGGTACCCGCGATCGATAAGGTTTTTTACATTTCGGATGATATAAAATCTTCTTCGTGAAAATCCATCTACTGGAACGGCGGGAACTGGCCTTCCAAAAACACGAAATTTGGCAAAATTTTTTTTTGAAAATATCGCGGATTTATTTGCGTTTTCTGTATCATTTCTGCTTCAATAAATGACCTCATACGGATTTTGATCTTTTTCGAAAAGAGAACTTTAAAAACTTCAGCCGAAAGAGAGATGTACGCAATTTATCTCAAAAATAGATTGTGCTGACACATCCATGGTTCTTAATGGACCACATTGAAATCGGTATAGATCGATGTATTTTTTTAGGGTGCACACCGAAATCGGATGCGCGTTAATGGCATATGGAGTTTTCGGAAATTATTCGCGTTTTACGATTTTTTGGGTACTTCAATGTAACGTGCGGCACATCTTAGCCGTCAAAAAAAATTTCGCAAAATATATATGGATTGGAAGATAAACTTCAGTACTTCCTGAAAACCGCATGCGCATCAAATGATTTTGAGAATTACGCGATTTAGACGCAATTTAACTCAAAAATGGTGTAAGTTGGCACATCCATGGTTCTTAATGGACCACATTGAAATTGGTATAGATCGATGTATTTTTTTAGGGTGCACACCGAAATCGGATGCGCGTTAATGGCATATGGAGTTTTCGGAAATTATTCGCGTTTTACGATTTTTTGGGTACTTCAATGCAACTTGTGGCACATCTTAGCCGTCAAATGAAATTTCGCAAAATATATATATATTTTGCAAGGCGTATACTTATACACAAAAAGTGATTATTATTATATATGTCAATTTTTCGGCGAAATTCGGGTAAAATAGCAGAATAACTCCAACATTTTTTTCAGAAATTTCTTGTATAAAATTAAAAAAATAAATATGATGACATATTTTTTCGAACCAAAAACAAATATTTTTCCTCAATATCTTGTTTTGTGGTCGCTGTGATTTACAAACCGCTACACAGGCTTGTGTGATTTTGATATCATTTGATTCATCATGGTGTTTAGATTATGTAGATATTTTTAAATTAATTTTTAGGTGTGTGTATGTCATTAATATAATGAAAATATTTACGTAATCTCCTATATTTTCATTATTTTTCTCATATTTCGCGAAGATGTACAACTTTTTCGCGATTATTATAATATATTCTTATTTTACGGAAGAAGATATATATCAACGTTTTTGGTCAATATAATAAACGGCGTAATTTTAAGATTTTTTTCTTATGCGATAACTTTTGCGCGCATCAACCAAAAATTTGATAGCGAACGGTTTCGGAGTCAGGACATTTTTCTCTATATGTGTACCAAAAATCATTGATGTGCCACAAAAACAAAAAAGCTGATTTTTTGAAAATGGAATATTAAAAAATTGGCAATATTGCACTACTCATGTTTATCCAATCAGACACCCGGATTGATATTTGCTTTAAAGTAGCTTACATAATGTTGTCCCATTGTAAAAATCAACTCTATATCTGACCAAATGAGAAATTTAGTATAGGTTGCAGAATAACATGTTTATGGATTCAATTTCATTTTACTGGTCCTTCAAAAATGTGATGTCTGTTAGGATTAATCTGTTGAATATACCCAAAGCGGTGAAGGGTATCATATAGTCGGCCCCGTCCGACTTTACGACTTTACTACTAAATTAATTATGATCTAGCCTCCATATAATCGTACCTCCCGTTTTAAGATAATTTTTGTATATTAGCAATTTTTTACAATTTTGCATGGATAGATCCACGTTATCTGGTAATCGCCCTATAAAGGTACCCCATTCTGAGTATTTACCCAAATATTGGGTATAAACTCATTGACTGGTGAACCACTTGACGCATGCTACCAAAACGAATATTGGTATGGAAAATGGGGTATCTGGATCCATGTTTTGGTACAGCCCCCATATAACCGTACCTCCCGATTTAAGATAATTTTTACTTATTAGGCATTTTTGGACCCAGTGTCCCCATTTTCCATACCAGTATTAATTTTGACATTAAAAACATGTGAACCAAATGTTGGCAGCCTGCGTTTGGATAAATACTTAAAATAGGAATACCTTTGTATGGGGGCTGCCAGAAATGGTGGACCTACGTCAATAAATGTTTGCTTATATATTTGGTACCCCTAGAGAACACTCTGTGTCAAATTACAGCCAATTTGACTTTAAAATGTATGTAATAGGCAAAAAAGTACCTAAAATCGGGAGATACGGTTATATGGGGGCTATATCAAAACTTGTAACCAGAGACCTAATTTTCCATACCAATATTCGTTTTGGTAGCATGCATCAAGTGGTTCGGCAGATAATGGTTTTATACCCAATTTACCCACGTATTTAAAGTATTGTAAAACAATCCATTTTAAATCGATTTTATGAAAAACCCAGTAAGGAAAGTAGTAAAGTCGGGCGGGGCCGACTATATGATACCCTTCACTACTTTGGGTATATTCAACAGATGAATGCTAACAGACGTCGAATTCTGCAACCTATACTAAATGTTTCATTTGTTCAGATATAGGGTTGCTTCTTACAATGGGACAAAATTACCTAAAAAATCAAAATCTGAACCGAATTCAATGAGAATGGTAGAGGTTAACTTATATATAGCTATATCTAAATTTGAACCGATTTTCAGAATACTTAACACACATAATTCTGGGCCCTATTCATTACGTTGTGTCAAATTTCGTGCAAATCGAAAGATATATAGGGACTTTGGTGCCCCATTTACCTTAAATCGGACGAAAATATATATGGGAGCTTTATCTAAATCTTAACCGATTTTTCCCAATATCAATAGGGTTCGTCCTTGGGCCAATTAAGTGACCTGTTCCAAATTTCATCCAAATCGGATCATAAATGCGACCTGTACTTTGTTAACAAAAATACATGGACGGACGGACAGACGGACATGCATAAATCGACTCAGAAAGTGATTCTATGCATATTCTCAAAAGGAACCATGGGTCCAGCTCGACTATTTTTGCCTGTTACAAACAAATGCACAAAGACGTAATTCCCTGTACCACAGTGTGGTATAAAAAAACCCGGAAATAGAGTTAAGATATTATATTAGCGATTCAATATAAATTATCTAAACTAACAAATTATCAATATTGGTCCACCTACACCCCAAAGATCGGTAATTTGAGGAGCTTGAGTACGTACTACCGAAGATTGTCGATAACTGCAAATTTATATTTTCATAAAATGTGAGTAACATAAATTTGTCTGTATGGTAACTACCCTACTACTGATCTACAATCCGAGTCGATCCGAGTATCAATCGGCCAATGTCTGTCACCTATGTCCATTGTGTAAAAGCAATAGGGCTGCTATATCAGCAACAAGACATGTTTGGACATATATAGCAAATGTCTGCTTCCAGAAATCCATATACACATGTCTTTCTGGAATAATTAACTTTCGAACAATGGGTGGTGGATATTTAGGGTTTTCACATGATGTATTTCGGACCAACTGAATATACCTTACTTCTTCCTTTGTGATACCATTGTGAAAAATGTCAGAATATTTATTAGTATTATTACACAATTGAATCAATTAAATTTTTATTAATTTTTTTTATATTTGCTATACGAAAAATGTCTAAATTGAAAAGCAAAAAACCCCGTTTAGATATAAAACAAACATCTAAGGAGCAAAAACAAGGAAGAAATTTACTCGATCTACCGCCTGAAATATTAGAGAAAATTATTGGATGTGTTAATATATGGCATCACAATCGCATACGTGAGACATCAAAGCGTTTTCGAGAAATTGATGATCTCTTTGTGAGGCATGAATTTGAAAAATCATTAAACAAGGAAATTGTTGCGGATCCCAACAGTTACGCAAGTGCCGTTTTAAGGGTTTGAATGCAATTAATTTTTTGATTGTATGTATTTCTAGTTGATTCTATGTTTTTTTTTTCTATTATATTTTAGAGTATACGGCAAGCAGCCGAAGTGTATTTGCATTCGGAATTTGATTCGATTTTTTGTGGATGCATTTTACCCATGCTGCGGAACTCATACAAAAATCCATTTTGTCCCCAGGTTAATCTTGTTAGTAAATTCTTAGTGCATTTCTATAATTTGGTTGAGGAGAAAATTGGTGACCCAATGTCTCAATACTCTAGGCTTTTGTATTCTTTAACGTTGATGAGATTTTTCAAGGTAAGTTACAACACTCATGGGGACATTTTTGTTGTTTCTTTAGGACTAACAATAACAATTTTGGTCATTTCAACACTAAGGCTTTTGATAGATGTACCATTATATCATCAACTACGTTACCATTTCACTGGCGAGTTGTTATCGAATTAGAAGGTCCCTGGCTGGGTATGTTGTGGAATTCAAAGCGTAGAACTCCAGAAGAATTTTGCCGAAGCCATCTGTTAGTTATACTGACCGAAATGCTAATAACTAACATAACTGGTAAAGCATTCAAGTAAGTAGCAATGGAAATAATTGGCTTGTGAACATGATTCGTTATTATTCGCAAAGGAAAATATGAGTTTTGCAATGAAAAAACTAGTAAGGAAAGCAGTAAAGTCGGACTGGGCCGACTATATGATACCCTTCACCACTTTGGGTATATTGTACATATGTATCCCCTCCAAGGAACATACGCAAGTCTTTCTGCAACCTATGATAAATTTAATTTCATAGCAAAATTAATACACGCTATTCGGTCGCCGCACTGTTAAAATTTTAATTTCATTCAGACATTCATTCGAAATACATATGGAAGCTATGACAGCATCCACTTCAATTTCAACAAAACGCAATAACCTTATTCAAGTCTCAACTTGATACGTTTTGCAAAAAATCGTGTTAATCGGACAAACATTAGAAGGTTGGTGCACAATTTATGTAAAATCGGACGAATATATATGTATATGTGGGAGCTATATCGAAACCAGAACCAATTTTTCCGAAACATAGCACACATCATTCCAGACTTAATTCAGTGCGCTGTGCCAAATTTCATGCAAATCGAACGATATATAGGGACTTTGGTGCACCATTTACCTTAAATCGGACGAAACTATATATGGGAGCTATATCTAAATCTGAACCGATTTTCTCTAAACATCATTCTGCACCTAATTCATTACTCTATGCCAAATTTCGTGCAAATCGAATGATATATAGGGACTTTGGTGCACCATTTACCTTAAATCACGAAACTATATATGGGAGCTATATCTAAATATGAACCGATTTTCTGCACACATCGTTCTGCACCTAATTCAGTACACTATTCCAAATTTCATGCGAATCGAAAGATATAGAGGGACTTTGGTGCCCCATTTACCTTAAATCGGACGAAAATATATATGGGAGCTATATCTAAATCTGAACCGATTTTTCCCAATTTCAATAGGGTTCGTCCCTAGGCCAAATAAGTGACTTGTGCCAAATTTCTATATATGGGAGCTATATCTAAATCTGAACCGATTTTCTCTAAACATCATTCTGCACCTAATTCATTACTCTATGCCAAATTTCGTGCAAATCGAATGATATATAGGGACTTTGGTGCACCATTTACCTTAAATCGGACGAAACTATATATGGGAGCTATATCTAAATATGAACCGATTTTCTCGAAACTTGGCACACATCGTTCTGCACCTAATTCAGTACACTATTCCAAATTTCATGCGAATCGAAAGATATAGAGGGACTTTGGTGCCCCATTTACCTTAAATCGGACGAAAATATATATGGGAGCTATATCTAAATCTGAACCGATTTTTCCCAATTTCAATAGGGTTCGTCCCTAGGCCAAATAAGTGACTTGTGCCAAATTTCATCCAAATCGGATCATAAATGCGACCTGTACTTTGTTTACAATTTAACATCTACAGACGGACGGACATGGATAAATCGACTCAGAAAGTGATTCTATGCATATTCTCAAAAGAAACCATGTGTCTATCTCGTTTCCTTTCGCCTGTTACAAACATATGCACAAAGACATAATACCCTGTACCACAGTGTGGTGAAGGGTATAACTATAAAGGTAAAATAGTATCATGGCAAGGTTATATCTTTTCTGTAACGAACATATTTTTATTGGTTTATCTTTGGTTTTACTAGTTTATTGGTTTATCGTCCGAACTTTTTATACCCTCCACCATGAGGATGACATTCGAAATATGTAAAACCAGTAAGGAAAATTCAAAAGTCGGACGGGGCCGACTATATGATACCCTTCACCACTTTGGATACATACAAGAGATGTTAATATCTACAAAATCGGGCGAAATAAAATATGCTATCTAGAAAGATATTTGAACTAACTGAAAAAACTTCATACACATACCATTCTGAAATCAATAAAAAATTGCACGTCAAACGGGCAGACTTGGATTTTTTGGTGTATAATTTGTATGAAAGGAAAAAAATATATATATGGGATCTATATATCAACATATGAACCTAATTGAGCAACCATTGCATACACCATTTGTTTTTTGTTATCACCCTATATTCAATTTAATACTCTCTGCCAATTTTCGTGTAAATCGAACAAACATAGGCCCTACATAACATCGAAATAAAATATATATAAAACCCATATCAAAATCTTAACCGATTTCAACAAACCCTATTACACATAATTTTTTACAATTGCATTCGCTATGCAAAATTTTATATGGGAGCTATATCTAAATCTGAACCGATTTCAACAAAACTTCGTAGACATCATTCTGGACATAATTCGGCACTTTGTCCAAAATTTTGTCTCAATCGAACAAATATTGGGAGTTTGGTGCACCATTTACATAAAATCGGACGAATCTAATATGGGAGCTATATCTAAATCTTTACCGATTTTCTCCAATTTTAATATGGTTCGTCCTTGGGCCAAATAAGTGAACTGTGCCAAATTTCATCCAAATCGGATCATAAATGCGACCTGTACACTGTTCACAAAAATACATGGACGGGCGGACATACGGATATATGTAAATCAACTCAGGAAGTAATTCTATGCATATTCTCAAAAGGAACCATGGGTCTATTTCGATTCCTTTTGCCTGTTACAAACATATGCACAAAGACATAATACCATGTACCACAGTGTGGTATTGAAATTACTTTTAGTACAGAGGTGTGGGGTACCGTTATATGGGGCTACCCTGAAACTTGGGGTCAATATTAATAATTTTTAGTACGATAATATGCCATGAACCCAAAGTATCAAATTACAGCAAATTTGCCTGAAAAATGTCTGTGCAAAATTTCAGAGCTCTATTGACATAGAATTTTTGTCACATTGTGGGGGAGGCACACGATGGGAATGTAAATCATTTTTGTGTGAGCTTAAAGAAGGAACGAGGCGATCGGCCACATCTTGGGAGTCGACCTAAGCTAGGTAAAAATATTACGATGTGCAAAGTTTCGATAGAATTTAGATATTCTACTCGCTTCATATAAGATTAACCATTTTGCGGGGGAGGTACTAGTGGGAATGGACCAATTTTCCCATGATATTAGCAAATTAATTTTCAGGAGGTACCAGAGGATTGAACAGATATTCCCCATCTTGTAACAGGATTTAAATTAATAAAATCCGATAAGTTCTATCATCAAACATGGTTGAATTATTAGATTGTACAAAGTTTGGTTTAAATCGGATGCTCTGGTTGCACAATATTATAAAATTTATTTTCAGCACAATTTTGAAAATTTTGCGGGGGAGATACTAGTGGGAATGGACCACTTTTCCCATGATATTAGCAAATTAATTTTCAGGAGGTAACAGAGGATTGGAGATATTCCCCATCTTGTAACTTGATTTAAATTAATAAAATCTGTTATTGTGCGCACCAGCCAGCCAGAGGGACATTTGTAAATCGACTCCAAAATACATGAAACGGATTTGGTTCAAAAAAAAAAAAAAAAAAAATGGAGCTAAAATCAATCACCTCTATTCCGTATGTCGTCGTCGACACAAAACGACGTCGTAGAGTCGTCATTTGTAAATTGGTATTCCCGATGTCGTTGTCGACATTTGTAGATATCTATTGATACATTTTTGGTATTCGGAAACAAAGTTTGACGAGGACGATGTCGAAGAGTTCTTTGTCATAGTTTTAGTTGACGACTGAATTGTTTGAACATTTGTATACCCTTCACCATAGTATGGAGGGCATATAAATTTTTTCATTCCGTTTGTAACTCATCGAAATATTAATTTCCGACCCTATAAAGTATATATTCTTGATCAGAGTAAAATTCTAAGACGATCTAGCCTTGACCTCCGTCCGTCTGTTGTAATCACACTATCTTCTGAAGGAACAACGGTAAAAATAAAAACAAATTGTTTTCACAACATAGTAGATTTGTTGGCTAAAGATATTCCAGGTCAAACATTATGCATTATGCAGGTCATGTTATTGCATTATATTTCAAAAAAACTCCAAATTGCGAATAAAAATAACTTGGCGGGTAATGTGGACCAGTATGTGTGGATAATGAGGATTAGTAAGTTAAAGGTAGGTTGTGGATTGGTTGTGATAAATTTCAATGATTGCACTCTTGGATAACAATGAATGCGAAAATATATGGGTTCACGTTTTGGAATACCCCCATTTAAGGTGTTTTTTCTCGAATATAATGAAGTTCTGTGGTTTCTTGTTTTCTTTAACAAAAAATATACGTTTAGCTGTAATTACAATCGGTGATTTTTAATTTTTATTAATTTTTAAAGCCGATAATTGTTTTTAAATAAAAATATTCAATGTCGGGTGATGTGGGACCTTTTCATGAGGACGAGTGCGAAACTTGGGCGCATGTAATATGCGAGGAAGTATTCCATTCTCTGAACAATCGATATGCGAAATTACAGGTTCTTCGGTTGGATAATGAAGCAAGAACCTTCAAAATACCACAAATCCTGCTTCATTATCCAACCGAAGCACTTGTAATTTTGCATATCGAGTCAGAGGATGGAATACCTCCTCGCACAAAAAAGTAATTCTATGTACATATATACTAAAAAGTAACTATGGGTCTATCTCGTTTCCTTATGGATGTTGCAAACACATGCACCAAGTTATATTTTCCTGTGCCACATTTCGGTGATGTATACAAACACATTTTTGCACAAAAATAAGTATCAAAATAAACAGTTGACTTCAATTTTAGAGATATGATTTTTTTTGTTTTATTAATGAACAGTCGACATCGTCTCATAAATGTTACAGAATACCAAATCAATGTCGAAGTCGATTTTTTCCGTAGCCATAAATAAAGCTGGACGTATAACAAGTAAGAACAATGTTTATGCCTCAAGCTTCCCAACGACAAACATTTCGATTGATTTATGTACTTTTTTATAAGCTTTATATTATATTTGTAAAATTATTTCATGTCTAACTTAATATATTGTTTCATTAATTCCATAGACGAGTCTGGGAATGTCCCAGCGAACTCTATGTGTTCGGCAATGATACTAGCATTGGAAAACGTATACCACGCACCCTGTTCACCATTACAGTGCACGGCTCGAAGAAGATATGCACTTTATTTCAATCCTTTCTTGGTATTGATGGCCAAGTGTTTCAATGGCCAACAAAATGGCCCAAAGATCAATTTACAGTCAATTTGGATATTGAGTGCAAGGAAGCAACAAAATGGGGATGTTCCAAATCGTTGCATTTGGAGTTTAGTCCATTTGCCAGATTATCACATAGTGAAGAAGATATACAGTGTGGAGACTATAATGAAAATACTATATATTTTGGTGATTTTCCATGATTTTGTGATCTATTAAAAATATAACAAATACGGTATATAACATATTCAATTGTGATTTATTTAAACAGTTTTAAAATGATTTTGTAAAAAAATTAATTACAAATATTTTTGTAAAGATTCACCTAAAATAACCTCCAATTCTTGTACCGATTTTCTAGTATTCTTCTCCACTCGAGGATTTTCGTCTTCAAACAGTTCTGAAATGAATGGTACTGTTTCGGGTAGCAATGGAGTAAAATCTTCGCCCAATTTGCGTGCAATCTCAACGCAGCAATTAAAGGCAAATATACGGACTTCGGGAACAGTCGTACGTGTCTTAAGCAAAACTTGATAATTTAGTTGTTTCCACATAACGTCACTTGACACATCAACAGCAAGTTGAGCTATACATTGTCCGAGCACTGCTTGCAGACTTTCATCTTCCAGAACTAAACGATTTTCCAATTGATCAACAATTGCGGGCATAAGATATTCAAATCGTTGGGCATTTACAAATTCCTTGCTATCATATAAGAAAATATTGTACAGGGTAGCCAGTATGGTCTTTAGTAGTTGAGTTATTAGCGGTTCCTCGTTGCTTGGTATTTCCGTCTTGAGGGCATTACATTCATCTAATAGACGGGCAGCATCTTCGATAAATTCGCTGGCAAAAAGTACAAACAATGACTTCAATGACTCGCCTATTTTTTGTGTGAGTAAGAAATAGGTTAACATGGTCTCCTTCTGAGGCTGGTCATGCTGGAATGCCCAATTGTAAAGTTTGTGGTACAAGGGCCTAAATGAACTTTCCGATAGCTTCAATACCCAAGCAACAAAGGCCTCGACGATTGTAGTTTCAGTTTTGCTAACAACATCTCCATCTACATTAGAATCCTTTAGTAGTAATCGGAATTCTAAAGCCTGCATAAACATGGTGCTTAATTCCGAATGCACTGCCGTCAGGTCTTTATTTTCTGCATGTGCAATGGCCTGATGCAGAAGTTTCATAAGTACGCTTATATCAGCATAATTCTTGGTTGTCATTAAGCGGGCATAGGCCTTGTCACAAGAAGGCACAAGAATACGCAATGGTAAATCAGTTGCTATTTTTGACCAAATTATTGTAATTTTCTGTAGGGTTGTGCTCGATCGTTGATCCTTTTCATTATTCTGCGCTCTAATGCGTGTACCGATTGAACTGAGTGCAGTAATAATATCCACAATATAGGGGCCCAGGAACAATGGTAGAGTTTCAAAAAGTTTTTGCATACCTAAAAATGAGATATATTAGAATAATAATAAATTGAACATGGAAAGACAAAAATCCGAGAAAACTATTTTGTTTTCTTTCACAACTTACCAGTTACAATGGCCACACAAATATTATCTGGTGGCTGTTGACGAACTAATTCCGCGTGATCTTGCAATATTTCAATGAGTTGAGGCATAAATTTGGGTAAATGAGCTATAGAGTGTGCCTTCAAATTGGAAGAGATTTCAATCATCGTCAAAACCACCGTAGCCAGAACAATTTTTGAAATGGCTGTGCGCTGTCGGGTAATTTTCGTGAGTGTTGTCAAAATTTCCTTAAATTCAGGAATATGTTTAATGGCGAACGTCTTCGATAAGAGTTTAATTGCTATTAAAGCTGTCTGTTGCAAAAAGATCAATTCATTTTGATGGGCTGGGTCAACGCTCTCATCACGCACCAAAATACCGTTTATAATTTCCGACAACGGTTGCAGCAGATTATCAAAGTGTTCGGAATCCACATAATCAAAGAAGCCATCTCTTTGCTGTAGTTTACTAATCAAAAGTTCGATGACCTTTTTACGTATGGACAACAGTTGATGGTGCATTAGGCCATTGACGACAACTAAAAACATTTCAGCCGATAGCAGAGATATTGAATTGTCCAAAACATCGTGCAGATGATGAAGTATAACTTTCCAGAATTTTTGCAACGATGCCTCCTCGGCCTTTTCAATGGCTGATGTCACATTGGGTACATAGGAGAGTATGCGTATAATAAGTTTCTGATAGTAGGATTTCATTTCCAAAATTTCTTCATCCGTTAGCTTTGCTATTTTCTTTAGGAACTCGTCAGAAGATGTGATAGCCGAAAGGAATTGCATAATAACGTATTTATAATGCCTTAGCTGTTTGGCCGAGCGAGCATTCACATCAAATAGACTGGCCTCATGATTGTCGGCGTTAGTAAGTGATTTCCTTTCAGATTTTTCTTGCTTTTGCATGGGTAACTCTGCAGTATATTTCATCAGCTGAATGCAGGTTTCCAATATCTCGTCGGGAGCAAAGGTATTACTTAGCTCGAGGACAATTTCAATCCGCTTAGACATTTGATCGGCCGATGCTACTGAAGGTTTTGCCGATTTCTTTTGTAACATTCTTTGTTTTTCATCGTCAATTACATGCGCTTCGAAAACCACGCATAAAAACATCCAAAGGTGATCGACGGATCCCAAGGTCTTTATTAGTTTGGTGTACAACGGCAAACGTCGGTGTTCGGGAACGTCGAGCATTATATCGGAGAAGACTTTGAGCACAGGTATGACAGCGGTTTTGTCCTTTACCAATATGGGCACAATGGATACAATGATATCGTTGATAATGTGGAAACTAAAGGCATCATCATGGCGCACCACCGAAGAACCCATAAATGTAAATATGTCCACTATATTGTGTAGTACCTGTTGAGGAAATAGAGCGGCACAATGGGACAACAAAAGCAAAGCATTGTGATGGGTTTGGGGATTTTGCGAAGCTCGAAGGCACTGTACAATTTGGTCCACACGGAATGTCTTTGGTAGTGCAGTCTGCAAATTAACATTATCCTCTGTTGCCTTTTGGCAGCAATTGAGCAATGCAGACAATACCAATTGTTTGGTATATTCGACGGTTGTTTGCTCCTCCACCGCCAAGCAACAATTGAGCAATTCGAAAAGAGGCGGTATTAAGACGGTACAATTTTCTAGTTTCTTTTTATTTTCCAAAATTTCCATTAACACCACACCCTTTTTCCACTCGAGACCACTGACATGCAACACTGGTGATTGCATCGTTTCACGTTTATTGGCGCCACGACGAGGTGTTGACGACTTGCTACTATCCAAACAAGCCTTGTACATATTATGAATGATTTCATGCAACGGTTCGCAGTTAACGGTACATTTTTTCAACAGTTTATTTGCTGCCAAGAAAATGCTATCGTTCTCAGCGATAGCCAAAGTCTTGATGAGCAATAACAAGAACTGGTTTTTGTATTTCGATGGCATTTTCTCGAAGCTAAATTCGTCTAGAGACTCCAAGAAAACACAGGTAACTGATTTTCAGTCCATCTTCGCTATCGAGGAATACCATACAATTTTCAGCAAAACATCTTCAATGTATGAGGTATTAAAGCGTTCTAGGACTAAGCGGACAATTGAAGCATATGGTTCCTTCAAATGTTGCAATGACTGATCCAATGTAAAGAGCTGCAAAGCCCTTGAGGCCAAAGGCACTACGCTTTTAATAATTTCTGTATCATCACTGATGTGAACTATAATGCGTAGGAGTTTTTCAACAAACACTGCTTGTTCTAAAGACTCGTGTTTGCCAAATATGGCTAAAATGCCTTTCAATATCTTGGAACCCATTGTAATTGTCTGCTTATTTTCACCGCCTTTCAAAAGGCCGTACAAAATCAAGGGATATTGTTCTGAATCCATTGATATCTCTTCCGAACGTTCAAGAACTGATTTCACGAAGAATTCCAATTCCCAATCAACTGTAGAGGTTTCATTCAGTAAAACTTTCAATGTTGCCAGGGCTTCCGAACGCACAACTTGTGATGAACTTAATAAAGCAATGGTAATTTTGAAAATATGTAGAGCTTCTAATTTCAGGTTATTGTTATTTTTCAACAAACTTTGGACAAGTTGGAAAGCTCTCACGCGTAACACCGGATATTCTGCAACAGTTGCATGTTCTTCATACACATAGAAATCAATTAAGAAAGTGAGTTTTTGCAGAGGACTTTTAAAGACCGAATCAAACAATTCCTTCAATATTTTAGACCACTCTGTCTGTTCATTATCCAAACTGAACGATTTATCGGCCACAAATTCAAATACTGTCAGGAAATATTCCAACTCAGAATTTTTCAATCCTTCCCAGGAGCACATAGAGAGTTTTTCCAAATTGGTATGCTTGGTTAGGGCCAACAAGAAATCGCAAAACAATTGCATAGGTATATAATTCAATCGATTCAAAACTTTGTCACCTTGAGAATAATCCAAATGTTTGATGGGAAACTTATTGACGTAGTTTGAAATCTGCTTAAAGATTTGTGAGCT
>NW_026875687.1:0-18261 GCF_032173495.1 Musca vetustissima | reverse complement strand
GACCCTCAGGAGAAAAAATATACCCCATAGAATAAAAAATTTGTCATTTTCTACCCAAAATCCGGGTCCATTTGAACCGCTTAATATGGACAGATCTTTATCAAAACGATCATGCTTATTCCATGGTCAGACCCCTTTCTCAGTATAAAATTTCGTGATATACGGGTCATAATTGTGGCCTCTAGAGCTGCTAGGAAAACAGACAAAAATAAAGCTTTTGGTGCACCAACAACAATAGGGGTCTTTTTGGCCAGAAGCGGTGCCACAAGCAGCATTTCATGGATATCGTTCAATATGTAAACTAAAAAGTTTGTCTATGTCCAATATTTCGCGGTGTTACAAACTCTTGGGGTCACACAAAGCTATAATACTCTTACAACATAGTTGTGTTGGGTATAAAATTTCCCATCACTCATTCTCACTTATTTCCGTTCAACCTCGCAATTCAATGAACGTCCCTCAACAATTTCGTCGTAGTTTTCCTTTATAATTTGGCTTCGGACCAAAAATTTGGAATCTGGAATGAGTGTCAAAATCCTGAGGAATTATTTCTATATATTGCATTTAAATAAATTGTCATATAATAATTCTTCTAAAAATAAGCAAACGTATTTGATATTTTAAAATTAAATTTTATTTTTTTAATCGTAGCCATCTGCAACCAGTAAGGAAAGTAGTAAAGTCAGACGGGGCCGACTATATGATACCCTTCACCACTATGAGTACATTAAACAGGACTATTAGCATGAAATTGGATGAAATAAAATATGTGATATTTATCTAAATGTGAATCTACCTAGATCTATCCATAAAGTATGTAAATCGACTTCAAACAAATATCAATAGGTCATCCGTAGGGCTATGTCTGTACTTCGAGAAAACGCAACTATATAATTTTATGCTCAATTTTGTGCGATGTGCAAACTTTGATGTCAATCTGTCTAACAAGAGGGGTTTGATGCCCAATTTACTTGAAATCGGGCGAAAATATATATGGTGCGTCAATTACTTAAAACCAATCTATAAAAAGGGGCTATATCTATCTAAATCTGGACCGATTTTCACGAAACTTGGCAGACATCATTCAAGACTTAAATGATTAGGCTGTACCAAATTTCGTGCAAATCGAAAGATATATAGGGACCGTGTACATTATATCGGTTATATATATATATATGGGAGCTATATCTAAATCTAAACCGATTTTTCCCAATTTCAATAGGGTTCGTCCTTGGGCCGAATAAGTGACCTATGCCAAATTTCATCCAATTCGGATCATAAATGCGACCTGTACTTTGTTTTCAATTTAACATGGACAGACAGACGGACGGACGGACATGCATAAATCGACTTAGAAAGTGATTCTATGTATATTCTCAAAAGGAACCATGGGTCTATCTCGATTATTTTTGCCTGTTACAAACATATGCACAAAGACATAATACCCTGTACCACAGTGTGGTGTAGGGTATAAAAATATCTATTTGTACGAATTACTATCAAACTATAAAATTAGCTTCGTCAAATGTATGCAAGACTCACTCCAAAAGCTCACAGTAATTTAAATTCCAAAAAATGTTGGACATGCCAAGAATATTCACAACGTCACAGTGGTGGTGGCTACGATTACCCTAGGAATTGAATTTTCTTTTGATGATCTTCTTCTTTCGTTCGCTTTTCATTTTTAATAAAAAAGAACAGTCAGCCGTCCATTGCACAATGACACCGACAATATGGTGTTGTATGAAGTTTTATATTTTTTGTTGGTTTATGGTTCATGCAGTTATGTTCAAATAAATAGCATTCTTAAGGAAAAAACCATTTTTTAATGTCTGGTTTGACAATTTTATGGGAGAAGGTGATATAATTTTCTCCCTTGATTTATCAGGAACGATATAACAGGATTTGTTTTGGGATACTTCAGTGATACTTAATTGGTGTAAGCCATAGTCGTTATAGGCTACATCAAACAAAGGATAGGGATAGGATTCGTTATAGCTGATATGTCGTTTAAAAATGACCTCTTTTAAAACGATTTCGTGTGAATGTTATCGATACTTAGGCGTAGAAATTGAAGTCGGTCCATTAGGCCTCTAGCTCCTCCTCCGCGGTTTCAATGACTATTTAATACACTCGGTCATATTCTATGTTAAATTAATATTTGGGTATGACTACAAACTCTGTATAGACTAGAATCTATCACAACTGTTCTCTCAAAAAAACTAATGAAACAGTCCCAAAAGCAACGAACCAAAAATAGGAGGAGGACAACGACGACGATGACAACGATGATGATGAAAAGAAGTAAATAACAAACAAAAAAATGTTTTTTAGCCTCTGACAATGTCATCCATATACTTAAGTAATTTGAGAACTTAAGAAAAATGCAACAAAAAAATCTCATTCAAAGGCCTAAACCCACGAACCGACTTTTGGGGGGCTTCTTTTGTTTAAACTTTGGTTCAAACTGGCAAACTGCAGCTGAGAAAGGAACGTACGAAAAATAAAACAAAAACTGAAAAGAAACAACAAAAAATAAATAAAACAGACACCACTCGCCTAAGTGGCTTATTACATGTCGTTGATGATGATGACGACGACGACGCGATGATGATGGGGATATGGCGATAATCACGATGTTGTCATCATCATCGTCATTACTAGCTTTTCGGTAGGCTGGAGAATGGTGAATGTTGACGGCTCTGTTCTATAGGTTTTGTTGTATTCAAAGCCATTGTCGTTGGAGCATGCCTCTCGGAAGACAGTCTGATGCAGTTATGGCACCGATGATGATTATGGTCGAGTTGGTAGTGGAACTGGTGGTGGCGGTGGAGTACCTAGTGGTTAGTTGTCGTCGTCGTCATCATCATCACCACTCTCTCCCGGCTGTCGTCCAATTCTACGCTCTGTGGCAAAGCCATGACATTTTGGGCAGAACGTTTTTGTTGTTTTTTATTATTTATTTTTTGTGTATTTATTTTAAGTCGTTTTTTTGTGCAGCGTTTGGTTTGGTTTTTTGTCTACTTTGACTACCGCTGCTGCCACTACCGCCACTGTCGCCGTTCTGGCATACACCATCTACATACATACCTAACTGCCTACCTACCTACCATTTGAGACTTTCGAGCACTTTGTTGTTTTGCACATGGCATAGACGACCGAAACTTGATGAATTGGGAATTAATTCCTTTGACATCGTTTTCATGCTAAAATAAACACATGTTGTTTTTGTAATGCTTACAAATTATAATACAACAAAACCAAAAAACTGTTCACTCAAGGAAATAAATCGTAGCTTGAAATAAAATTCTTGGCGGAGCACTGTAATGATCTAAAATAAAATATTGAGAATTAAATAGCATCTTCAGGGAAAATGGTGAACATAATTTATCGTCAAGATTACTTACTTGCAAATGCTATTTTAATTCGTAATTAAAACCCAAAATGTGGCCGATTGGAACAAAACCTACAGAAATTAGTATAACCTAACCTGTGATAAGTTTCAGGTTATATATATATTTTCGTCCGATTTTAAGTAAATAGTGCAGCAACTCCTCATGTTTGTATATTGACATGAACTTCTGCACAATGTACAAAATTGAGCATTCATCCAATTTCATGTTAATGGTTCTTAAACAAATCGAAGTCTGTTAGGATGCATCGGTTTAATATACTCATACTTTCTTACTGGTTTGGTTTTGTATTTATATACCTTCCTTCACGCTAAATATCAAATCGGTAGGTGGTTTTATATAAGAGATAGGCCTAAATGCGACCGTTATAGTTCATCCTCGAACCTCACCTACCAGTTTTTCATCTCGTTATGCTCCGAAGAAAAAATGCTTACAACAGATGGAAAAATCGACTAAATCGTCTTAGAATTCCATACTTTGCAGGGTATAAACTGACAATTTCGAGTACAGAATATCACTCATACATCTAAATGGGTTGAGATGGTCAGTGTGTAAAACCCAAAGGGTAAATACCCGGAAAATTGGGTAAATACCCATTTGTGGAAATTTATTTGGGTATTTACTATATTGAATCGGTAATACAACATCTTACACCCTATTTCCGGGTTTCTGTTATCAAATCGATTTAGAATGGATAGTTTTACGATATTTTATCAACTTATTAACTGGCAAACCTCTAAAATTTGGCTCACATGTTTTTAATGTCAAAGCGAATGTTGCTATGGAAAATTGAGTCCCTGGGTCCAAAGTTCTCTTTGGGTACCAAATTTACATGCAAAAATTCATGTATGTAGGTCCTCGTTTTCTGGTAGCCCCCATACAAAGGTACCCCTATTTTGAGTATTTACCCAAAAAATTGAGTATAAACTCATTAACCACCGAACCACTTGACATAGACGGCCAAAAAATTGCTCACATGTTACTAATGTCAAATCAAATATTTAAATAAAAAATAGTCCCTGGGTCCAAGATTTGATATAGCCCCCATATAATCGTACCTCCCGGTTAAAGGTATTTTTTGTCTATAAGACACATTTTACGTCCAAAGTGGCTGTAATTTGGCACAGAAGCTTCTCTTTGGGTACCAACTGTTACTTACTTTACTGCCGAATCATTTGATATAAGCGGCCAAATTTTGCTTATTAAAATGAAAAATGTGGTACCTGGGTCCAAGTTTTGATATAGCCCCCATATAATCGTACCTCCGGATTTAAGGTATGTTTTGTCTATTAGACAAATTTTACAATCAAATTGGCTGTAATTTGGCAAAAAGTGGGGCGAACATAAACAATTTTTGGTAGGGAGATTTGTTACTATATACGACTATAAAATACAAAATTACATCGAAGTCGGTTGGAAAACGCACTCAAAAACCCCAAAATCCCGAAAATTGGGGATACCCTTATATGGGAGCTATCCGAAAATGGACCTATATTCATAATTTTTTGTGGAGAAATTTTTTACCTATTAAGAACTTAAAATACTAAATTACAGCCAATTCCGTGCAAAAATGCGATCAAAACCCCCAAAACGGATGTACAGATTTTTTGTGGAGAAATTTGGTACCCAATAAGAACCCAATGAGAACTTGACATGCCCGAAGAATATAGCGTGATTATAATAGACGGACGGACAGAAGGACGGACATGGCTAGAATTTTACGCTGATCAAGAATATATGTACTTTATAGGGTCGGTAATGATTATTTCGAGTTTCGAGTTACAAACGGGAAAACAAACTTAATATACCCTCCATAATATGGTGGAGGGTATAAAAAATGAGTAAAGAAAGTAGTAAAGTCAAACGGGGCCGATTATATGATACCCTTCACCACTTTGTGTATATTCAACGAATGCATCCTAACAGACATCTAATTTGTTGAAGGACCATTGTAATGAAATTGGACGAACTTAAATATGTGGTCTGCATCTATATATGAAACGAAAACACATTTCATTCTGCAATCTATGCTAAATTTCATTTCAATGTACAAATTAATATAAATCGATTTAACGCATGTCTGAATAGGACACCCGTTGATTATTGGCTGCATCAAATTTAACGAAACGCAAAAACGTCATTTTATGCTCATTTTTATGCGTGGTGCAAAATTTCGTTTTACTCTGACAAACATGATGAGTTTGGTGCAACATTTACCTAAAATTAGAAGAAAATATATATGGGTGCTATATCTAAATCTGAACCCATTTCAACGAAACTTGACAGACATTAGGCTATACAAATACCAGTACTATTTGCAAAAATTAATGACAGTCGGCTAAACTCTGGGTTTTTGGTGCAACATTTATTTAAAATCGAACGAAAATATATATGGGAGCTATATCTGAACTGAACCGATTTCAATGAAACTCACTGTATTCTAGACTCAATTTCATAGGGTTGTCCCCCTTGGGAGTTTGGTGCACCATTTGCCTGGAATCGGAAAAAAAAGATATGGCTACATCTAACTCTGAAGCGATAGTATCCATTTTCATTGGGATTCGTCCAGGGGCCAAATAAGTGTCAAATTTCATCACAATCGGATCAATAATGCAATCTGTACTTTGTTTACAACTTAACTTGAGACTATTACAGGTCAAAACATAAGACTATTTTCCAATTGTAGTTGCGGCAATTTCAAGCTGTATGGTATCATTGTGTAGACACTCTGTCTACGGAATCCCCAATGTTTATATATTTTTCTTTCTTATCAGTTTGCTGTCGTTTCGCGAGAAACGTTTATACCATTGCTTTTTCCCCCCCAACCAGATCATGAACTGTAGTTTTTGCATTATTATTTCAATTTCAATTGACACAATTTCCTTGAGTGTATGACATTAGGCCTAAATAGCAGTGGAGTGCGTATTTCTGCATAATCGCACACAAAAATCACACAACCTGTACCGGCTTTCTTCTCCTTCCACCTCCACTAAATTACAGTAATACGACAAACATGAAAATCTAGCCCGTCATACAGTCGGAGTCCATCAGGCAAAACACCATGAACCATTGGCAGCAACGAAAAAAGAAAAACAGAACAGAACCATATCATATGGAACCGAAAAGAGTTACCATTACCGTCATTCATCCCCTGGGTTCTCTGAACAAATTATACGGTTGCCTATTGGCTTCTCTACTTCGTCTTCAGTTGAGTTTAGTTCGGTTCGGTTCTGCATTTTTCGTATTTGATCATCTTCAGTTCATGTTTTTTTGGTTTTTGTTTTGAGTTGTTGTTGTTATTTTTTGTTGTAGTTAAGAGATTTTTTGGCATTTGATATCTTTGTTAAAAAAGCAACGACGACAGCTACCTAAGACTTAGTCTTACATATGGACATTCTTTTAAGCCATGGTCTTTTGGCTTTGTCCACGTAGATAGGTGAGTGTGAGCGAGTGTGTGTGTGTATGTGTGCATTTATTTATTTTGCATGTGTTGGCCACATTTGTTTAAGTGGTAGCTCTTCATTCATTTGGTTCTTAGGTTTCTGGTCATTGCACCTACCTCAATGCCAGTCAGTGTCAACACTGATGATGGTGACGGTGATGGTATTCTGGAATCCCCCCACCAACCGACCCCTTCAACCCTTCTCACTACCGTTGTGTAGAAAATAATTTGAAATTTGTGTTTTTTTCGTTGCTGTTGTTTTGTTTTGCGTAGCATTGTTTGAGTGCCACTCAGTTTTTTTGTTCATTCTGGCTAAGCAGGTGTTTGACTTTTTGGTTAAAACGAAAAAAAACACACACTCACTCAAATCCCATCATCGAATTTGATATGTGGACAATATGTTTTGCCTTGTGTTAGGTTAGTTATTAAGGTGACCAGTGATGTTAATTTTTTCCACAGACCTTAAATGGAATTGTATGTGAAAAAAGTATTTCTTTCGTGCCAAAGTAGTAATACGCAGGGTATTTGAATTTGAAACTTTTAAACCATCATCATACATTGGGAATAATGAAAAAAAAATTCGACAAGTCATGGCAATTTTTCATTGATTTAAGAATGGTATGTGTATGGGGTTTTTTCGCCCGATTCCATCTCAAATTACGTCAAATCGAAATGCGTCAACATATGGACCAAAGATAAGGAGCCAATTGTTTAGAACTTATAAAAACAACACATATCTCATATGATATCTAGGACACTATCTGAACAAAAACAGCAATATTTGCCAAAAAAGAAAAAAAAAACAAGTGAAAGCGTTAAGTTCGGTCGGCCGAACATAGATATACTGACAGGTACTTGAAATGAAAATATAGGGAAAATACCAAAAAAATACCAAACAATAATACAAATTTCAGAAATTTCTAATGGATAATTATACACCCTATACCTTGACACGGTGAAAATGTGCCTCATAGAAATATTGGTTCTCGACCCCATGTTTCTTTGGACCAAATCCGTTTCAGAAAATTTTGATTTCATCCAAACTTTGCCCGTCTTATTATTTCTTCTAAACTTAGTTCAAGTTCAAAGATGGGGAATATCGGTCTACTCCTTCTGGTACCTCCCACACAGTGTCTAGGCCTAAATGTTATAGTTCATTATCGAACCTTACGTTCTAGTTTTTATACCCTCCACCATAGTATGGGGGGTATATTCATTTTGTTTTTCCGTTTGTAACTCATCAAAATAATCATTTCCGACCCTATAAAGTATATATATTCTTCATCAGCGTAAAATTCTATGACTATATAGCCATGTCCGTCTGTCTGTCTGTTGTAATCACTCTAGCGTCTAAACGAATTGAGATAGATCGCCAAAATTTTGTATAGAGTCGTCTTTTGTCTGCAGGCAGGTCAAGTTCGAAGATGGGCTTTATCGGTCCACGTTTAGGCTTAACTCCCATATAAGGGTACACCCAAATTTCGGAATTTTGAGGTTCTATGTGGCATTTTTCTACCGAATTCGCCGAAATTCGGTACTTTGAGTTCTTATTGGGTAGCAAATCTCTATACTGAAAATTATAAATGTAGGTCAATATTTTCGGGTAGCCCCCATATAAGGGTACCCCCCAATTTTCGGTATTTTAGGTTCCTAAGCGCGGGATTCAACCCAATTCGCTGGAATTTGGTACATGAGGTTCTTATTGGATACCAAATTTCTTCACTAAAAATTATAAATATAGGTCCACTTTTTCTGGTAGCCCCCATATAAGGGTACCTCCCAATTTCCTGTTTTTGGTGGGTTTTGACCGGATTTTTTCACCGAATTGGCTGTAATGTAGTAATTTGAGTTCTTATTGGGTAGCAAATCTCTCCACAAAAAATTATAAATATAGGTAAATTTTTTCAGGTAACCCCCATATAAGGGTACCCCCAATTCTCGATATATTGAGGTTACAGTAGTTTGAGGATTTTATACTCTACCATGCGTTATCAGTATCAGTCCACTTTTTGGATATTACAGACTTTAGGAAAAATCCCCATTAAAAATTGCTGAATCGGGTTGTAGAATTATCGGTATATGCCCACTTTTTGGTATGTTCCCTATATTTTCATTGCATGTATCTGTCAGTATAACTATGGTGGAGGGTATCGGCCCGGCCGAACTTAACGCTTTTTCACTTGTTTATATTAAAATAGTTATCTGATTTGTTCCGTGTGGTGCGGTTGGGTAGTCGTTACGGGTAATAGTCTATTTTTACCCTACAAAGACTATTTAGCCATATGTTGTAAGCATTCCGCCTTCTAAAGATGTTGTGATAAAAAAAAACTCAAACATGACTATAATGAAATATATCGAGTTATATGGGGACTACCTCAAAAAGGGGGCGAATATTATTAATTTTTGGTAGGGAGATTTGTTACCATATACGACTGCGAAATACCAAATGGCAGCGAATTCGGCTGAAAAACTCGCTCAAGAACCCCAAAATACCGAAAATTGGGGGTACCCTTATATGGGGGCTATCCGAACAAATTGACCTATATTCATATTTTTTTGTGGAGAGATTTACTACCCAATATGAACTCGAAGTACTAAATTACAGCCAATTCGGTCGAAAAATACGATCAGAACCCCCAAAATACCGAACATTTTGGGGTACCGTTATATTGGGACTACCAGTAAATGTGGACCTATATTTATAATTTTTAGTGGAGTAATTTGGTACCTAATAAAAACCCAATGTACAAAATTTCAGCGAATTCAGTAATAAAACGCGCCAAGAACCCCAAAATACCGAAAATTGGGGGTACCCTTTTATGGAGGCTATACGAAAAAATTGACCTATATTTATAATTTTTAGTAGGAAGATTTGCTACCCAATAAGAACGCAAAGTATCAAATTTAAGCGAATTCGGTTCAAAAATGTGATCAAAAATGGAAATTCGATCTAACCTATTATTTTATGTCACTTCGTGTGGCACCCAAAAATGGAGCTTCTTTTTGAATTCATCTTCTTTTGCCCCAAGCTAATATAGAGGGACACTGACACACCACTGACATTAAATCGGACAAAAATAAATACCGAAGCTATATTTACATCTGAACCGATTTTCACGAAATTTAACATACATCATTCTAGACTTAATTCAGTACGCTATGCCAAATTGCGTGAAAATCTAAAATGATATAGGGACATTGGTGCACCATTTACATTAAATCGGTCAAAAATATATATTGGAGCTATATCTAATCTTAACCCATTTTTCATTGGGCCAAATAAATGAGCTGTGCCAAATTTCATCCACTTCGGATCATAAATGCGACCTGTACATTGTTTACAATTTAAGATGGACAGACAGACGGACAGACAGATATGCATTAATCGACTTAGAAAATGATTCTATGCATATTCTCAAAAGGAACCATGTGTCTATCTCGTTTCCTTTTACCTGTTACAAATATATGCACACAGTGTGTTGAAGGGTTTAAAAATCAAAAGAAAAGTTGGACATGAACACAATGTTTTTCTAGTCAAGACTACTTGGGGCAATATCTACCAGTTGATAAATTTATTTCTGTTAAAAAATTATTGTTAGGTACTCGAGCTTGCATAAAATGTGGACCTATAATAAAATACTTGTTTAATATATAGGGATATCAGTAAATATATTTTATTGACATATACTTAGTGGTAAATGTTTTCTCAAATATATTTTCCATGAATTCATAAATTTTGCCATCCTTATATTGTTAAAATTTTAATAAGACAAAACAATGGCTGCCGGTTCAGCTAGTATAATATCTATATCTATAATTATATCTATATATATATATATATATACTATATAAAATAGAAAAAAAGTTGTTTGTTTGTTTGTATGTTACCGATAGACGCCAAAACCGCTGAACAGATCTTAATGAGATTTACACTGTATGTCGGGGCATGCCCAGAAAGTAACATAGGCTATATAAACTTTTAAAATTCCGCGTGGATGCGGAGTTATAGCATCAATAGGAAACATACCTTAAAATTTCTGAACATGTAATGTGCGTTTATCTTAAGAACGGTTACAGATACCGTTTTCAAAATTTGCCTCAATAACGAAGGTGTGAATACACACCTTCCATACAAAAATGAGCATGGTACGATCAACGGAAAATGCACTTTTTACTGCATTTTGAAAATCAGCATATTGAAAATTTAAAATATTTTGATTATAGACTCTAAAAATGCTGAAAAAATTTTACTGAGATTTTCACAGAACGTCATAACATGCCCTGGGAATAACATATGCCATATAAACTTCTAAAATTTCCCGAGGATGCGGTGTTATAGCAACAAAAATTATGGACATGTAATTTAGGAATATCTTAAGTACGGTTACAGATACCGACTTCAAACTATTGCTAATTAACGTGAGTGTAAATACGCATCATCCACACAACACGACCGCGGACAAGGGAAAATGCACATCTCATTGCATTTAAATCTAAACGTAGAATATAGAAAACATATTGTTTGTGGACTCAAAAACCACTAAACAGATTTTACTAAAATGTTCATAGTAAATTGAATTGTTGTTACTTTGCGAAAAAAAATTGTGTTACAAGAAAACAAAAATTGCCACCATTGCAGAAAACAGCGAATTATTTAATAAATACTATACAACTACTACAACATGGACACTTCACACTTTTTTGTAGTGTTAATGCGAACATTTTAAAATACCAGGGTTTACCTAATTTTAAAATTAAATTTAATAAATATTGCAGCTGTATATAGAATGCTTACTAATTGATCATATCTAAATTTTAATTTGATAACTTCAGCAGGGGCAGCAAAGCGCCACGGGTACTGCTAGTATATATATATATATGGGAAATTACAAAAATATTTTAAATTCCTTGAAACTAATGTTTGCAAGGTTATAACTCGCGAAATATGAACATATTGCATATAATTTAAATTCATTTCTATAAAATGAAGTGTTCTTGTCAAAATCTTAAAATATTGGTAATATATAAGAAGTTTGGTGGAAGCTGTGATGGTGGTTAGGTAAAAAAATGGGTGAAAATGTGTTGAAGCCAACGAGTTTTTTTGTGTTCCTTCCTGATTTGTGGCTAAACTACACAACGCACGCACATGTGATCAGTGACTAAGTTGCAGAATACCCTATGGACAATATGATTCTAATGTATGATTTTTCGATATAATCACTGCATCCACCCAAAAAGGATGCTGACATTTTGAAGCCGGATTTTCGGTGTTTTTTGAATTTATTTATAATTAGGATGCGCATGCAGATAATGGACTAAACTAATTATAGGATTGTAGAACTCGTAGTTTAGCTTCGTTTAGTGTATATCTCATGAATGTGCTCACCGTAGCTTCTTTGCAATTGGGTTCCAAAGACGAAAATTTGGTGCGTAAATTTTTATAAAAAACATATTATTTGAGTCCAAAATTAATAAAAGTCCATTCAAATTCCGTGGAACCCCGCGTGATTTTAGTTTTACGTGCCGGATCTGAACCCATCCATACCTTGAATGTGGGAAAAACTGCAAAAACTTATTTCGATAAATTCGCGTTTTTACATACATTTAACATACATTCATTCTTGTGTTATCATATTCGCGAATCTGTGTGAAAATAGGTCAAAATATATCAATACGCGAATAATATGCGTATTTTATCAATAATCGATTGTGGAGGCACATCCGCGGTTCTTAACCGATCCTTTTAAAATAGGTGTCCTTTTGTGTATTTTCATAGGAGATTACTGAAATCGGATGCGCATAAAAATCGTTTTTAGGGTTTTAGCATAGTAAAGTGCATCGAGCGGCACACTTTGACCGCTAAATTAAACATCGAAAAATTCATAATTATTGAAAGACATTGATTCGGTTTATACGAAAACCGCATGAGCATCAACTGATTTCAAATTATAGGCGAATTGCATGCTTTTAAATATTGGCAATTTGTATGTATTTTAACTGCAATATATTTTACAGTCGAAACTGTTATCAGATGAATATACCGATATTTAACAATCATCTAAAAATTTGAAGAAAAAAGCGTCGCATATTTTAAAAGATTAAGGCATAACGGTATTCCCTTAACCATACTAAAAAAATCGAACATTCAAAAAAACATTTCGATTTAATTAAAAAATTAATTTATTTTATTTTCTGATATCTTCATGCTTCTATTTGTTTTTCGCGACAATTTAACCGGAATTCAATGTGATTTGACAAGTATGCAAAGAAAACAAATGTGTTTAACCATTTGTGAAGAAATTCGCGAATTACAGCAACAAAATTTTCAAATTTTTTTTATGGAATTTTAAAAGAATTTTGTAATTTAACATATATATTCCAGGAATTCATAAATTTTGCCATCCTTATATTGTTAAAATGTTGATAAGACAAAACAATGGTTGCCGGTTCAGCTAGTATAATATATTTATATATCTTTTGACTATATTTTATGTATATATATATATATATATATATATATATATTATGAAAACAACTTTTCCTCAACCCTTTGCGAATTTTTTCATAACTCCAACATTTGATTTCAGTTTACAATTAGTTAACATCCATCTTTGTTGAGTGTTTCGTATTATACATTTTGAATTGTTCTATATTTTATTTACTTTTGGCTTTTATTCCGAGATAATGAGCTGTACAAAAAAAAACATAAAATTCATGCAATTCAAATTCACATAGATGAACGGAATTAAAAATACATAATTTTCCGCTAAAAATTGTTTTTTTTTTCTACAAACATTTGTACTCAGTACACCCTCCACCATACTCGTTGTAAAATGTAATGCAAACAACAACATAACAAAAGAACCACAACGTCAAAATAGCAAAACAGCAAACAAACCAGAAAAAGCCCCAAACAAAATAGTCTAATATCAGTCAGCATTTGTAACAATTATTCATAGATTTTTCTAATTAAATATGATTTACAATTGTTGTTTCATTTACAGGCTAACAGCAGCAACAACAACAACACGAACATGACTTCATACATGGCTATAGCAAAAAACTACGAAGGCAACGATGACGGCAGGCAACTATATCCCAAATGCTTCAATGGAAAGAAGGGCTTTTGCTAAGCTAAATAAGGATAAACGAAAACAATACGCTCTAGAACAAGAATAACGGATGGAAGAAGTCGAATTTGTAACAACACTATAAAACCAAACGCTGGGATTGAGATAAGCATATAAAACCAGTAAGGAAAGTAGTAAAGTCGGGCTGGGCCGACTATATGATACCCTTCACCACTTTGGGTATATTCTACATATGTATCCCAACAGGCGACGCGTTTTTGTTATATATCTATATCTGAACCGATTTCAGGGAAAATTGCCAGAGACTAATTTATATTACCTCAGTACGTTGTGTCATTCGGCCTTACTATGGATCTTTTCACGCAGCTTAGCAACATCATTTTAGACTTAATTCAGTACTTCAGTAGTGTTGGCGGTTTATTTGGGATACCATTTGTATTTTGTTTTTATAAAAAACAACTATTTATTAGTGGGGAATGTATGGTATTGATTGCCGAGCGGAAAGGCAGGGAAGACTATAGTTTCGGATCACGCCACTGATCCTCATCAGTTCCCTTAGTTTTTTGTTGGGATATTCTCCCCAGAAGCTATTGCTTCTATACAAAAAACCTTTCAAAACCAAATGTCTCTTGTAACAAAGCGAATTAGTTAGCTGACCAACGTACCCTATATCAAAATTCATGTAAATCGAAAGATATATAGGGACTTTGGTGCACGAATTACATACAATCGGACGAAAATATATATGAGAGCTATATCTAAATCTGAACCGATTTTCACGAAACTTTGCCACATCATTCTAGACCTTATTCATTACGCTGGGCCAAATTTCGTGCAAATCGAAAGATATATAGGGGCTTTGGTACACAATTTACCTTAAATCGGACGAAGATATATATGGGAGCTATATCTAAATCTGAACCGATTTTCACGAAACTTGGCATACATCATTCTAGACCTTATTCATTACGCTGTGCCACATTTCGTGCAAATCGAAAGATATATAGGGGCTTTGGTACACAATTTACCTTAAATCGGACGAAGATATATATGGGAGCTATATCTAAATCTGAACCGATTTTCACGAAACTTGGCATACATCATTCTAGACCTTATTCATTACGCTGTGCCACATTTCGTGCAAATCGAAAGATATATAGGGGCTTTGGTACACAATTTACCTTAAATCGGACGAAGATATATATGGGAGCTATATATAAATCTGAACCGATTTTCACGAAACTTGGCATACATCATTCTAGACCTTATTCATTACGCTGTGCCAAATTTCGTGCAAATCGAAAGATATATAGGGGCTTTGGTACACAATTTACCTTAAATCGGACTAAGATATATATGGGAGCTATATCTAAATCTGAACCGATTTTCACGAAACTTGGCATACATCATTCTAGACCTTATTCATTACGCTGTGCCAAATTTCGTGCAAATCGAAAGATATATAGGGGCTTTGGTACACAATTTACCTTAAATCGGACGAAGATATATATGGGAGCTATATCTAAATCTGAACCGATTTTCACGAAACTTAATATACATCATTCTAGACCTTATTCATTACGCAGTGCCAAATTTCGAGCAAATCGAAAGATATATACGGATTTTATTACACAATTTACCTTAAATCGGACGAAGATATATATGGGAGCTATATCTAAATCTGAACCGATTTTTATGAAATTTTACACACATCATTCTAGACCTAATTCATTACGCTGTGCCAATTTTCGTGCAAATCGAAAGATATATAGGGACCGTTTACATCAGGGACGTACGCAGGGGGGGAGCCCTGGTGGCCCGGGCCCCCCCCCCCCGAAATGAATTTTTTTCACAGTAAATTTATGTTTGCAACAGCGAATTTTTTCATTTTCAATCAGGGCTTTAGAGTGGCAGTCGAAATCGGAGACCTTCAAGGTACTTGTAAGGCTAAAACTATATTGAGATGACGTCTTGAAAACGGCGAGTGGGACTTCCCAGTTTCTATATTGAACATATTTTGCAAAGGGATAGACTTAATAAAATATAAGTAAATCTCAAATTCCAAAACATTACATTCCGTTACATGTTGTGTGAAGAACTTAAATAGTACCTTAATCAACAACATGAAAGGACATGTGAAAGTAAAAAAAATGAATAGCGACTATCACCAAATAACACAAAACATCGAAATAAAAAAGCCGCTGAGAATGTTTATACAGCAACATCAAAAGAGCATGTTTGACGGCAATAATGATGAACTAATGTCATTTTTTCCCAAACTTTAGCTGGGGGTTTTTTGCCTTTTGTTTTAGCGTCATTGTTTCTCTGCGAGGCTAAACCATTATCATAAATTTTGCTCTTTTCATTCTCGGTTCTATTGTCAAATAAGAAATATAATTTTTGAAAGGGTGTATAAGATTGGCAAGATTGATTTAACTTGAGGTAAAATTACAAACATATCGGTTGATTCATCCTAGTTTATGCCAGTGATATATAACGTAGCGAGCAAAAATGTACGTATGTTGGAAAATTCCTTCCTTCAACTCTTACAAAATCTTTAATGAGATCGCAATATAAATATTTCTGGGTTGGTTACTTATTTATTATACTACACTTTTAATATAAGACTTGTAATGAAAGTAGTAAGGTCGGAAGGGACCGACAATAAGCATAAGGACAAATCAAGCATAACAAATTTTATAATAAATTATTGACATTAAATCGGACGGCATTAATAATGTGATCTATACAGATGTATGGCCGATTTTAATTAATCAAGACATGAATGTGTCATCGGTATATTCCTGTCAACCCGGCATAATTAGGACCTTTCTGCACTCTTTGTATAAAATCAAATAAAGTTATTTTTGATAGCTATATAAAAATGTGTACCGGTTTAAAGAAAACATGACACAAGCCATTCGGTATGCTGCAAGACAGCGCGTCGATATTATACATATATATCCGAACTGAAATATGCGATCTTTATCTATAAGTAAAACGACTAACAATTATCCCAACACATGCCATTCTGCAACCTATTCATAACCCTCACAAATATGGACGACTCTGAAGACACCCAAAACTGATATGGGCGATAAACAGTTTTCAACCCTATAAATCTCCTGGCCCAGATGGTATAATACCGGCCATGCAAGAACTCCATAGGTAAGAGTTGGGGATTGAGACCCGAAATTATACACTGGCTGTATACGACGATAATCTTACCCATACTTACTTATTGTCTTCTTTGAGCTGAGTACTGAGTTGAGTACAGCGATCGGCTTCAATCTTGATCACCGGAGCATTAAGAAGTACACCGCAGGCAGCTTTGACCGCAATTTTGAATCTCCAACCATTGGATATTCTGATTAAATTCCAAGCGGCCAGGTGTGCCCTGAGGCTCCGGGAAACATATGCCTTGAAATCGCTGAATTATGGTCATGCCAACATGCATCTTTAGGAGGGATAGTCATATCAGTGACTATATTCCCCCTCATAGGGACTTTAATGACATCAAAGTTGAATTTCCTAGTAGGGAATTCTGGACTAGTGGCTCCTTACCTCTGCCAGGTCTGTCAATCTTTACAGACGGGTCTAAGATGAAGGAAAGCACTGGCGCAGGCGTTTACTGCAGGGAATTAGGAGTATACAACTCATATAAACTAAAGAATAACTGTAGCGTTTTCGAGCAGAGATTCTTGCAATCACGAAAGCGGCCGAGATAGTAAAAGCACTTAATACTGAAATCACGGGACCGGCGACTATATATGTCGCATACTATAAACTCGAAAGCAGTTCATGATTGCAAAACCGCTTTGAATGATATACGACAGATAGTTGGTTTATGCTGGGTTCCAGGACATAGTGACATTGAAGGGAATGAGATAGCCGACGAGGCTCACAGTCGTCCAATCTTCTGATTGAGAGATCTGTGAAACCTCCCATCAGCTATTTCATTGGCAGAATCCGTGCGTTCCATTGCGAGGTAGTCGGTAACAGATGGCTAAGGGAATCTGCTTGCACAATCTCAAAATCTATCTGTCCTAAATTCTCTCGTAAAAGAACGTCTTCGCTGCTGGAACACAATAAGAGGGAAATCAAAATCATTGTGGGGATTATAACTGGTCACTGCAAAATTAGATCTCTCAGTTCTAAGTGGGACTCCAGTGGAGAGGATTACTGTCGTCTATGTGAGGACGAAGAAGAACTGGAAACAATTGAGCACATCCTCTGCAAATGTCCATCCCTGATTAGCAGAAGACATAAACAGTTTGGAAGATATGAAATTTATAATCTAGTCTTCTTCTCCAAA